>NW_028324154.1:2900000-3120000 GCF_054372755.1 Phalangium opilio
ACAAGTGGCAATATAAATACAATTCTAGTTAAAGAAAATAATTGTAACAGGAAAGGTTAGTGTGAAATGCTAAAATGAGGTCCTTGTTAAATAAAGAGGGGATTTTACATGAAACTAGAATTTATTTTGATTACTTTGAAGGTAAAGCTTTCTCAAAAAGAGAATGAAGATTATTTGTGTAATTGAATGATTGCAAAAGATATATTTAAAGCCAACTGTTCTTGTATGGCCGGGCTGAGAGAATCATATTCTCATGTGGATGAAATATTATTTTTAATTGATTTAGGTGTCTCAATTTTGGAAAATCAGTTTTTGACTGAAAAATTCATAAAATGGCTTGTACCTCATTTAAAATAAGTGTCATCCAAGCGTGCGCGGTATATTAACGTTTCATCAGCCAAACATCGTAAAAAAGTTGGGAGCGATTAGTTATTGACGATATAGTACCAACTAGGCGGCAAAATAAGCAAATATCGGTTAATCGAGTTAAGGATGTTGAATTAAAGGAATATTCTGAAGTACAAGTGCTTTCTGCATGTCTTAAGAGGAGTTAGGGTGGGTTTCTTCTTCCAAAGTTGAAGGGTTCCCTGCTATGTTATGATATTAAATTAGCCAAAGCCTAGGCCATTTACGTCGTTGCAGTGTTAATTTAAGCCCCGCACTTTTGTACCAGAAAATCTTAACTAAAACAATATTCTCTAGGACTGTTCACGAGCTCGAGCCAGCTCGGGCTCGTGACGAGCGAGCCGAGTTCGAGCCGAGCCGAGCCGCCACTTTTGCGGCTCGATTAATTAACGAGCGAGCTATTTTATAGTCGAGCCGAGCCGATAGGCATCGAGCCGGCTCGCGAGCTTGGTCACTGATATAGTGCTTTCCTTTCAGTCTTTATTCTCTCCACCAATAGCGTTCCGTTGTATTTTTACATGAAATAAAGCGTGGGGAAAAATCTCTCGTCTCTAACCTTGAGCATATTTTAAAGAGCAGGTTTTACTGAACCACTACATTCCTAAACATGGGATGGCATTTATGGTCATTCTCAAGTTTGACGTTGGTAGTAGCAATTTTTTTTAAAGATGTATATGTTAATCGAGCCAGCTCGGCTCGGCTCGATCATTTTCGAGCCGTTTTTTTGACTCGAGCCGAGCCGAGCTTTTAAAAAGCTCGCTCAGCTCGGCTCGTGAACAGTCCTAATATTCTCGATGAAGGGCCTTTACGTGCTGTCTTCTTTTTGAGAGCCCTTAAATTTTAGCGCCATAGTGGTTACGATATAGTATTGGTCCATTTGAGCACCGCAGAGTTTATTTATTTAATTAATCCTGGGCCGTTCGGGACGGTGGTCCGCTGGCCCGTCATGCAAGGGAAGATACAAAAATAGGGGAGATAGAGATCCATTTCAAAGAGTGTATTTACAGACTTGGGATGTGGTAGTCCGTTGGAGTTACGGAAAATGCAACAGACACTCGTGCCGTAGTTTGATCACTGGAGTCCAGTGGACCCAAACCCTTGCGCCGCGCGATCAGTACTGGAGAGTGCGGTAGCCTCCTCCACCACTAGGGAGTAGGTGGGGGCTAGAAGAAGTCTGGCGATTGCCATTCCTGGGGTGACGTGGTAATGTTTGTCCGTGAGATTGAAGAAGATGACCTTGACTGGACCTCGGTAGTCCGGATCAATGATGCCGCCCCCGATGTGGAGGTCTTGTTCGAGGAGTTCTTGTAGGCCCGTGACAATGCCTTCGTAAGTGTCCGGTATGGCGAAAGCTATTTCAGTGGTTATGGCATGTCTTTCCATCGGAGCTATTGAAACCGTTTCTGAATTATAAAGCGAGATTAATCCATTGGGGTTTCTTTCCGTGGTGGGGGGAACCGCACGTCCTGACAAGCCTTGGAATTTGAGGGTTGGTAGTGCCGCAGAGTTCTCATTAATCTTGTGGCGTTTTACGCGGGAATAATATCACGTAATCAGCCGCCAAATATGGACAGAGGGTTTTTTTAGCATGGCTAACTTAATCACGTCCTTGAACGACTGGGCCGTGGTTCTGTAACTGATTATCGTCTGCTTCAAAATTGAGAGAACTTGATGGCACAATTATAAAATGGCAGCGTCTATCTTTAGATTTTTACTATACTTTCTTCAATAGAAATTGAGGCTTCCAATGTGATTAAATAGTACTGAAATTAAGCCAATTAAAGTTTCTATAAACGAAAATTAACCTTTTCGGATATTCAGTGTCTGAAAACAGAATGAATAGCAGCCGACGACAATCAGTCCGAAAAGTAATAGGAATCAGGCTGGGAAATAAGCATAATTTTTAAACTTGTCCTTGGGACCAGTGACCCCCCTAGTGTCCTAAATAATAAACTGGTCTCCGGAGTGGTCCCAGCCTTTGTTCTCCTATAGATTTGCAATAAATAAACTGGTCCCGAGGACAAGTAACCCCCACTTTTTGAATTAAAAAACTAGTCCTAGCAATTAATAAACTGGTTTTGGACCAGAGGAAGTGTGCTATTTCCCAGACTGATAGGGATACGTTTCTGGCAGCATTGCACCTTTGAAAATGGCGCTAGCTTTCGCCCCGGAGAATGAGCGACCGCCGTAGCAGCGCTGTTATTTCAATATGGACCAGGGCTATTTGGTAATCCAAAAAATGATATTGACAAATTCTTATCTAACCGATTTTTAAAATTACAGTGAGAAGTAAGCAATCGACCATAAATACCAATTTGATTCCTCAAACCCTAATATTATCCCTAGTTCTATGTGAAAATCAACGTTATACTGAAAACTCGTTTGCTAGCTTTGGTTTGCCGAATATTTTTCAGCCCGACACGGAGGAGAGAACGGGGAATAAATTTTGGGGTAAAAGGCTCTCTCTCTCTCTTATATGAAAACTACGTATAAAGTGACTTGACTTTTAGAGCCCAAGAGATGATTCAAAATTTTAAACTGATTTTAATTTGGTTTCAAGTCATGTTATTTGGCACGAAATTGGAATTTTTGTGATTTTCCAGCTTTAAAATTTCTCTTATTTGTTTCTTATGAAGTTAAAAATCGACATCTTTGACCTTGGATATAAAGGATGTGACCCTTGATTTGAAATTTATCTTTCATGTAATTTAAATACGAATTGTAATGTGAAATATGAACTAGGCGAAATAATTTATGAACGCCATATTTATAATTTAATTTTCCTTTCGTTCAGATTCGGTGTCATTCAATAAAATCAAGTTTGGATTCGGAATATTGCTCTTCAGTTGGATCCTCGGAATGTACTTGATGTTAACATTTTTCGAAAATCTTCTTTTATCCAAAGTGACCATTCCCCCGGATATTAAAAGAATCGAAACTTTAGAAGACGTCTACTTTAGTAAACAATTACACTTGGTGTCACTAGATATGGGAAAGTTTCGCTACAATTTCGAGGTAGGTGTATAGGCCTCATATATTAGTTTTGTTTATATATATATATATATGATAATGTTCTTGACTTGAACAGAGAACAGATAACCACATGATGAGGAAAATATACAAAAGAATTACCTTTATGAAATCATTGGATTTAATATATAAACACGAACAAGTTTTAGAAGAATGCCACCAAGGACGTTCAGCTCTTCTAACACCCGATATCATGACGAAAGAGCAAATTCCGATATTTATTGAAGAGCTACCGTTTTCCTTTTACGCCTCTGAAAATCCATTTCTTTCCTTCTTCAGGGCGGTTCCATACAGAAAAGGATGTGATAAACGATTGTCCGATTTAATCATAACTTTGTAAGAAACCTTTTAGACAATTCAAATGTCAAACATAACTTTTTTAATCTTGCAATGAGGGATTCCTTTCCATTCTAAAAATTTAATCAAATGCGAAGATTTGGCTAAGCGCTCACTTTTACAAACCAATTTTATTAAAAATACAAGCACGTCAACCATAATATTCGCTTGAGCCACCTGATAAGAATGAACTACTGTTTCACATAAATGAGCACTCTGTAAAGCATGAGAGCGTGCCCGAGCTCACGGATCCCTATGAAATACACAGAGGTATACCCTTAAAGGGAGGGTGAAGTAGAAAATCAAGTGATTTTATATCGATTCTTCTGCTAATTATAAGACCAGTCTGCATAGTCAAACATTCGAAACTCTTACGAATGATTTTAAAATTCAAATTAGGTTCAGATTTTAAGGATAATTTTAAAGAAGGACCTCAGACCAATCGCGTAACGTCCTGCCTTTTTATTAACAAAATTCTCGTGGCACGCTCCATGTCTCGCCCACGATTGTCACGTCGCGCGCAAATTTTATCAAATCTCGTGATAAATTTCATTCGACACGGAACGTACCACGAGAATTTTGTTAATAAAAAGGCAGGGCGTTACGCGATTGGTCGGAGGTCCTTCTTTAAAATTATCCTTAAAATCTGAACCTAATTTAAATTATAAAATCATTCGGAAGTATTTCCTGAATGTTTCACTATGCAGACTGGTCTTGTAATTAGTAGAAGAATTGATAAAAAATCACTTGATGTTCTACTTCACCCTCCCTTTAAGGGTTTTTAGACCCTTCTACGTAAGACTTGACACCCGTATGGTTAAAAGAAAAAAATCACAGTTTTTCGCCAGATTTCTCCTAGAAGAAGCATTGGATTTTTGTGGTCCACTCCATCCAATAACTACAGCGAAGTTATGTTTAGGAACACTTCAAAATTAATAATATCTATGAGGGTTAAACTTTTAAAGTTTCATTAAGAACAAATTTAGTCGTGAGTATTTTGATTAACTTTTAGAGTATGGCAAAAACATTGGTGCTGTACAGTCCCTGTCAAAAGTTTCTGGACATTTTCATTTGGCTGCCATTTTGTTCCTATTTGAGCTAGAATAACAAAATAGGACTTTCTAAATAGGTTTACTTCTCAAAATTATTTTAAAATTACAAATGACACTGTGGCGCTAATAGGGCGTTAGCCATAGCGGAAATAGTAAAGCCCCCCGATAATGACGTTACGAAATAATGCTTCAAATATATCAACAATGCTATCGTTGCACGCGTCTTGTCACGTAGAATCCGAAACTGTTTTCAAATTGTAAATCGGTTTTGAAAATCAAAGGTTATGACAAAAAACGTGACGTTCAAAACAATAGCAAATAAGCCTAACGATTATATATTTTATCTATATCACCTTAGCTCAGTAGTAAAACATTACGATCAGAAAAACAGGATGTTCAAGCCATATCATGGTTTTACTCTGAAATTATAGAAATGAGGTTTTAAGAATTACGTTCAGTAATTTATTTATTTATTAGTTAATTGCCAGTAGGGTCTTGATTTTAAAAGGACAATAGGGTTCCAACTTAGAAATAACGGTTTTGGATGGCTCTTTGGAAAGTAGAAATTTTGGATTTGTGTGCAGGGTAGTGTTAAGTCTGTGAATTTGGAATAATAAGCAAGTTGTAATTGCTAAAGTGGAAGGATTTTTGACATTAAAAATATTGCAAATATTCTATCATGTGCGAAGTTTGCGTTTTGGGTTTAATTCTTCTGTGGCTTTTCTGTAGTAAATGTTTTAAGCTCTTAAAGAATAAAATATTTTGTGTAGCTTCTGGGTGGGTGGGTTTTCGATGATTAATGTTTTTGTGTCTTTTCGGTAAATAATGTTTGGGTGTCTTTTCGGTATAAAAATGTTTGGTTGGATTTTGTAAGGAAATGTTTTGAGTGCTTGGAGAATAAATATCGTGGCAGAACTCCTGTTTGCAGAATAGGTGACGTGTCTACCATGGAAATGTAGCGAAGAATCGGGGATGAAGATTCACGATGACATGAATTAGAGAAGAATCTAACAACGACAAATTCTTGAAGAAGGATACGAATAATAATTTTTATTGTGAAATGGATGGTAATCTCCGAAGATAATGGTTCGAATTATTATACAGGGTGATTCTAAAATGGTGGTATAACCGAACTACTGCGGGTTCTATGAGCGATTTTAAGTCGAAAATGTTCTATGGCATTTTGTCATCCAGGCCACCGTTTAAAAGTTATGATAAGAATCATTTACGGATAACCCCTTAAAATTAATTAAATTAATCAAAAGCCCAGCGGGTTGAATACATTTTTTAAGGGGACTCACGTGTTTAGTAATCGCGCCCGCGATTTACTTCCCCGTGAACTCCATAAAGAAGTCCTCCACCAATGTAAGCTTGAAAAAGGGTTCAAATGGGAAGATTCATGCCGAATTGAGAAAAACCTAACCCAATGGGGAAATGCATTGAAAATTTAATAAAAAAAGGACCAAATGGGAAGATTCTTGCCGGATTGAGAAAAACCTAACAAACAATCAACAAAGGTTTTAATGTTATTTCCACTCTCTTCTGAGAATCGAAAAAAGAAGTGAAGCTTTTCAAGCAAAATTACACGTATTTTTGTTTAAAGCGGATCAAAACTTAATTTTAACAATTTGATCGTCAATGGAGTAAGAAGTTACGGAACACACGGGCTCTACTGCAATGTAACGTAAAAATTGTAAAGTCAGAAGCCAAATTAAGAAATCAACTAAATGTCAGTTTTTGGCGGTGTAGCGTGTTCTGCCTCATGGAATCAGAGTCTGACTAGATGTTCTCACATTCGATTCTCAAAACTTGATGAATCGCTGGCTTTTGTTTGCTTTCGTGGCCGGATTGCAACTAACTAAAGTCAGTTGGAATTTGGAAGGGTATTAAAGCTGCTTGTGTTTTTGAGCTAAGCCTTGGTTTTCTTGAAATTTCAAACTGATATTCGCCGTCGCGCGCCAACATTTAAACATTTTGTAATGGCACGTGCAGCCTTTTACTGTGCTAAAGTCTCGTGACTACGATCTTCCCAACAATTCTTACTAAACACGTGAGTCCCCTTAAAAAATGTATTCAACCCGCTGGGCTTTTGATTAATTTAATTAATTTTAAGGGGTCATCCGTAAATGATTCTTATCATAACTTTTAAACGGTGGCCTGGATGACAAAATGCCATAGAACATTTCCGACTTAAAATCGCTCATAGAACCCGCAGTAGTTCGGTTATACCACCATTTTAGAATCACCCTGTATTATTTAAATTAAAAAGACTCATTCGCCCTAATGGCATGCAAATATTGATATTCGAATACTCCTCCTTTTGTCTGGAAGTTTAATTTTTCGGGTGACTCCCATAATCCCCCTGGACATAATCCCTCCAAAAATTTCCCCCCGTCCAAATGGGCATAAGACAAAATCCCCCAAACTGGAGACAAAATCCCCCAAACTGGAGACAAAATCCCCCAAACTAGAGACAAAATCCCCCGCTTGGAGACGAACCCTTCAGAAACTAAGAATGGAGAAAACCCCTCCTAAACGAAGTACAAGAACGTTCGACAATCAATAATATTCAAATTAAAATTGCGGTTCTTGATCCGGATGGGTCAAAGACCAATGTTATAAGGTTTTAGTTATTTTGATGGCGTTGTCTAAAAAAGACACTCTAATAGGCCAATGTTTTTTTCCCTACTTTTTTAAAGATATATATACATATAAGCCGTCGCGTTTTACGGATGGCTGTTAAAATGGAGATTATCGCTTCGAACAAGGGTGGAAAGAAATTAATTCGCGAGAGTTTCATGTACGTTATGCAAAAGTCGCTGAGTTTAGGGTTAATTAAATGGGAATGTGTAAGTCGAAAAAGCGGCTGTCGAGGAAGTTTAACCACTGATGAGTTTATTAAAGAAGTAGTTCGTTTTACAACGCATGACCATTTGCCTGATACGGCCGCTTGTGAAGTCGCAAGATTTAGAGCATCAATTAAGAAGAATGTAGATCAATCAAGCGCTTCTACATTACGAATTTGTGCCACCGCACTCTCCAAAACTTCCAAGGATTTAAGGCATCGGCTACCGTCTGAGGAGGCACTGAAAAAGACCATCCGACGCAAGAAAGTGGCCCTTTATCCACCGGTACCCAAGAAGCTATCGGACCTCAAAATAGAAGGACCTTGGCGAAATACTCTCGAAGTCGAGCCTCGACCCTTTCTGCTATACGATAATTATCAAAGCAACTCTCCGCGAATTTTGATATTTTCTGTTCCTGAATGCCTACAAAAGCTTAGTGAAAGTAGCGAGTGGTACATGGACGGTACCTTTAAGAACGTTCCGACGGGATTTCTACAATTATACGTAATTCACGTTAGGATTGGCGGTGGCGGTAAGGCGATTGCAGTTGTTTATGGCTTACTTGAACGGAAGACTTTTGAAACGTATTGCGAGTTTTTCCAAGCTTTAATTAAACTTTGTAATGATCATTCGTTGAATTTAAGTCCTAGAAAGGTGGTTATTGATTTCGAAAAGTCAGTTTGTAATGCTGTTAAAACAGAATTTGGTTTAACTGTTAAAGTTCAGTATTGTTTTTTCCATCTGTTAAATAGCATTAAACGCGAAGTGCAAGAATTACGTTTAACCATAAGGTACAGAGATGATGAAGTTTTCAAAGATTATGTTAACATGATTGGGGCTTTAGCTCTTCTTCCGGTTGATGATGTGTCGCGTGGAATTCTTTACTTGTATGACGTAGTTAATGATGATGATTTGTGGGAGCTTTTAAGTTATTTTGATAGCGTATATGTCAGAGGTCCTTATAAGAAGAAAATTAGTGGTAGTACCTTAAAATTGCGCCGGTCAAAACCCCAATTTGACCCAGAGTCTTGGAACGTTCACGATATTACGATAGAAGGGGCTAGCAGAACAAACAATATTTCGGAAGCTTGGAATAGGAAATTTGCTTTTTTGTTAAGAAGTAATTGTTCGAAAATAAATATTTGGTCGCTTATTGAGGGCTTGCAATTAAGTTTGGATTTAGTATTAAATGTCTTCAATGGTATTGAGTGTGGAGATTCACCAAAGGCACAAAGAAAAGAAAGGTATGATAGATACCAAATACGACTGGTTAACTTGGTGAAACGGTATGATTCGAAAGAAATATCATTGGAAACATTTCTAATGTCGGTTGGTAAAACTTTCCATGCATTCTTGTAAAAAAATGTGGTACAATTGTCAAGAATATCATTTGCATAAAGAATGGGTTAAATATTTTTGTAAAAATTAATAACACAATAAAAAACTTGCATTGTACTTCAAAGCGACTTATTTTGCTAAGTGCATGGTGTAGGACGCGGCTTTAGGTTAGGTTAGGTTAGGTTAGGTTTCGGTGGCTAACGGTACTATAAAACCGGCTGGCTTCTTATGAGTGCTTTAAATGATAACTTTTTCTTTACAAATTTCGTTGGTAGAAACCTGAATTTTGGAAATAAGTTAAAACAAAGTCAGTAGTTTATTTCTTTTGGTTTAGTAACATTGTTTGCAATTCGTTTCACTCTTGTGAATTATACTTTTGTATTATTATCAAAGATAATCTTTTTATTTGGGCTTCCGTTTACCTTTACTTCTAAATGCCTATTATCTGGGGGGATTTTCAATATAATTATCCTTCTGGTAGGATTTTGTTGAACAGTTTTTCTTTAGGGGGATTTTGTCCTGGACGTTTTCACTGGGGGGATTTTGTACAAACGCGTCTAAAATCGGGGGGAAAAAGTCTCGACAAATCCAAAATAGGGGGATTTTGTCCGGGGGATTATGTCCAGGGGGATTGTGTACGAGACCCTAATTTTTCCACCACTTTTGAAATTAGACTACTATCTCTTTAAATTTTAGAATGCCATATATTTTTTGTTAAATCTAAGGTTAATTATAGAACGTTGTATTTAAAAAAGTAGTCTTCAAAAAATGAATGAAATGGATTTTTAATGTGTATATAAAAAACTATATAAGTAGTTCACTGGAATTTACATAGTCATCAACATTATAATAATAATAATAATAATAATAATAATAATAGAGGCTGGGCTCCATGAAACGAGAAATAAATACCTTTTGTATTTTATTTCCGAGTAGGTAGGCAGCCTTGTTTTTTAAGCTTGCAGCATGGCAAGCACTTAATTCATCAGCCACGCCAAAGTGTATAATCACGGTAAACAAGTGCCTGCCTACGTTGGATATGATGTTACGATTTACGTTTATTCACTAATGAAAATATTCAGGAATTTTATCATGAATATTTGGAAAAATTTAATCATGAATATTTTTGAAAATTTGATCATGAACATTTTTAAGAATCTCATCATGAATATTTTCAAGAATTAAACATGAAAATTTTAGAAAAATCAATCATGATAACTAAGAAAAAATATATCATGAATATTTAGAAAAATCCATCTTGAATATTTGAAAACAAATTCTTCATGAATATATAGAGAAAAAATGCATCATGAATACTTGGAAAAAAATACATCTTGAATATTTTCAAATTATAACGAATGGTATTATAGATGTTAAGCCTAAAAGTGTCTGACTTTTACTAGACGTCCTTAAGATTTAAATTGAAATTCCCAATGTAAAAAAAACTCGATGTCTTAGATTAGTGGTGTCTTTGAAATTTGAGTAACAAATGGTATAGAGGGCATTGTAGAACATGGGTTTGATTTATTGGTCTTCCAGTACTAATTTTTAAGTTAGTATACTTATGACGGTTTATTTACTTATGCAAAAAACGCGATACAGGATTGATTTACGTATAAACAGTTGGTAGTGTGTTCAAAACTTGTTCAATATCTCGATTTACATATTAGAACTGAAAAATAGCTATTAGGTTTTATCGATTCACATGGGTATACGGACTAAACACTTCCAAGACAAAGAACCCCAGGCATAATCTCCCATTACTGAAATTAATCCCCCATCCCCAGACAAAATCCTCGGTTGTTAACTCTATCCGAGAAAAGTGAAAAATCCCCCGATAATTATCCCCATCATAAAAAAATACAATATCAATATAATCCGAAACACTTCAGCAATCCGGTAGTGCAATAGATCAGGCGTTGGACTATTTCTAATTAATTCGTTGACTTTCATTCATTTCAAGGGAAAAATAAGTTTAACCACTGAAAGAACACTTGTGGGAGTTTTAGAATTACTCATACCATTCACGGGGTCTCAGGAAACTCTTTGCTAAATTTTAACCTTCTGTTTTGGATAAAGAATGCGCGCGAGGAAATTTGTTTTCGCGCTATAGGATAGGCAACTCCCCGATCTCCGACAGCAGCTTATTCTGTATATACTCTATTTTCAGCTTCGGTTGTTAGCACGCGCAAAGCTAGGTCTCTATGTTATGTAGCTTTGTGCGTGCTGACAAGAGACGAAGAAAAAAAAAGGATTATAAATATTAGCGAGATTTTTACCCCAAATGCACGGACCTGTAGGCTTTAGTTTCAAATGCGTGCATAGTCGTTTGTAATCAATTGGTGGGTCCTTCAAACATTATCAAGGAACGTTGTGCTATTAAAAATAGCGAAAATTATTTGTTGAGACTCCCAAAAGATTTAGAAACGTAATAAATATTTATAATACTAACTCTAACATCCTTCTCTAATAGTCTAAATTAGTATTACTTGAAATTTTAAAAGTCACTGGCTCGACTATGAAGTCGACACTCGACAGTCGAGGCATTTCAACTTTTTTCGAAGCCTACTAGAATTTCCGCCCATACATTTGAGCTAAAACTCGCGGATATTTTAACTCCAGAGAATCATTATTTTCTTCGTCTCTTGTCATCACGAACAAAGCTACGTTACATTGAGACCCAGCTTTGCGCGTGCTGACAACCCAAGCTGAATCAGATTATACAGAATAAGCTGTCGTCAGAAATAGGGGAGTTGCCTATCCTATAGCGTGAAAACAAATTTTCTCACGCGGATTTTTTTATCCATGCTCCTATGGTACCGAGTAGGATAAAAACCCTTGGAAGGAAAAACAGACTGAGATCCGCCATTTTACATAAATAGAAATTGATTTTTAAAATTTTTAGCGGTAGAACTTTTGGTAAACATTATATTTTACAATATTATTACAATATTTACATAGAAATATACGAAAAGGTTTCCTCTAAAATAGCAATAGTAGCGCTTAGGAAAAATTATAATATTTGAAAAATGCTAAAACCATTCATAATTTTTTTGGAGGTTTCAATGCGAGTGGGTCAGTGGACCTCGGCAAGGATGTGATTATACAGGTGTTAGTACGTGTGTAAGCAGGGGAAGGAAATGAGGTTTACTTGGGAGGAGACGGACGGGGTGTGGGGGTCAAGTCACCTCCGGCGGACACGGGGCAGTCGGCACATATAGGGTAGGATCGCCGACATGTGTCTTATTCCCTCAAACTTTGACGCCCAGAAGCTTGGCTTACAGGAGTGCGCCACACTCCCGGCACCATTCATAATTAGATATCGCAGCTTTTTGAAGATCATTTCATCACCTAATAGAGAAATTATGAAAAGCAACATATAAATTATATTATTTGAGTTGTAAAAAATGGCATTCTTTAACTTCCGTTTTAAGACTTTTACCCTACTAAACCACATTAAGCCTTTCGAGTGCTCGAGTGGATGGGCATAAATTGGTTCAATTCCATCCTCTAAAAAATTACCTGGCCATTGTGCCCGACGACGAAACGTTTATCATTCGTAAAGACTACACATTCTAACTGCTCGAGTGTCTAATTTGTGTGCTCTGTTCTAGGGTTGTTTGACTTAAATCAAGCGATTTTTTTAAAAAAATCATTTGATTAAAATCAAGAATATATTTTTATTTTTAAAAAATGTTTTCTGAGATTCCAAGAAGTAGGTTAAGAAACTCGAGAAGAAACTTAACTAGAACAGACCTATAATTAAAAACAATCATAGTGTTGTTATATTTCAGTTTAAGTTTTTCCCAGAACTGAAATAATAACTGGCGATGTCAACTGTTTTTTCATTGATCAAGTTTTAATAAAAAAGCATTAAATATGATCGTATTGTTCTTTTAAAATTCATTACAAAAGTTGTCCGGTGATCTTATTTAAAACCTAATTACTTCCAATAACCGAAATGGCGACATTGAACTGCACTCAAACCTCTATTGCGTTTTTAGCAAAAGTAAATAAACCGTCAAAAGTATACTACAATCGGAAACAATACTCGAAAACCAACAAATCAAACCCGTGTCCTAAAGTGTTCTCTAAACCATTTATTACTCAAACTTGAAAGACACCACTAATCTAAGACAACAAGTTCAATTTTAAACTCGAAATTTTAATTTAAATCACAAGGACGCCTACGTAAACCTCAGTAACTTGTATGCTTAACATCTATAGTTACAATTTGACTGATATTCTACTCCTAGTCCAAACAGCTTTGTCTAGAGGTATGAAATTTTGCAGGGACGGTACTCAAAGGCAGTAGGCGGGCTCTTAGATTTTTCCAATTCCTCATCATCTTGAAAAATGGCGGCGTCTACGTGTTTCAACCGAATCTATAACATTTAAAACACTGGTTCCCAATTTCCGTAAGACTGACTTCATGTCTTTTGAAGCTCGATTTTCCACCTTCGTTAAAAATGGCGGCCTGAAATGTAATAATATGTCTCGATGGGCAACGCCGGTTGTTTTTTTTCTACTCTGTTAATACTAAAGATTCAAGATGGATTTTTTATTCTAAATATTCAAGTTGGAATTCTCCTAAATATTCAAGATGAATTATTTTCTAAATATTCATGATGTAATGTATATGTAGTGAAAAGTAAAAAATAAATATTTTGAAATTGAATTGAATAATTTCAGTAAAACTTCATCTGCGAAAAAATACATAAATAAAATAAAATCTCTATCCGAAGAACCTTGGAGAAGCTTCAACCTTTGACAGGGCAAGAAAATGGTATTTAACTCTATACATGGGCGCCCGTTAAATTTCTCATTTCAAGTAAAAAATCCAAGGCGTCTTAGATTATTGTGTAAATCTAAGTGTCCCTCTATCCATATAGATTACTAGCTGTTACCCGCGGCGTCGCTCGCGTGTAATAAGAACTTCCATCAAAATGATGCAAAGAATGGGTAGATTTTACTGATGACTAATATTTTTGTAGCACCCTTGAAGCGAAGGCACTCGGCGTTGCCCGTCAGCCCGTCGGGACATTTTTTATTACTTTTCACGCGGGCATTATTCCATAAAGAAGGGATTTTAGTTTTTGGCCGCCATTTAAAAAGATGGCAGCAAATCGAACCCAAAAGACCATTCAGCCCGTCAATAGGTTAAAGGAAGCCCGTGTACTAAATATCTGTGAAATCGGTTGAAACGCGCGAACTTAGTTGCATAGAGAAGAGTTTTTACATTTCAGGCCCCATTTTTTAAGATGGCGGCGTATTGGAAAAATCTTTCTTAGTACGCGCCTACTACTTATGAGTAACGTTCCTGCAAATTTTCAGCCTTCTAGGGCAAGCGGTTTGGGCTGGGCGTTGATTATCAGTCAGTCTGTCAGTCAGTCAGTCAGTCAGGACTTTGATTTATATAGATATAGATGAAACGTAAACTTTAAACTACAAAAGAATAATATCAAATTATTTTAGGGGAAATAGTCAAGGTTAATAATGGAAGCAGACTCAATTTATTTTTTTGCCAATTTAACGATAGAAAAATTGAGATACTAAATTCTCAATGTCACAAACCAAGGCGCTTACCGACTATATTATAGCAGGAAAAGTATGGGCTATTGAGTCTGATTGTTTTCTGATGATCATTGAAACTGCTCTACTCTAAGCGAAAAAATATATAGAGCAACCTTCATACGCTGAAACACGACACAATTGCAAACGCTGTGCTTTTTATCGTTTGTAGGGCCTCTCTCTCTTTTTTGCTCTATGTTCCAAAAACAGCCATAATTTTCAAAAAACCAAATTCTTAAGTAAAGTTTAAAGGGATAGTTATCACGTTTAAAATGTGCTGGGAATAAGAAAACATGCAGAATAAAGCCGAGAAAGCAGGAAATACGTTAAAATTATCCCCGTCGTAAAATATTTTCATGTCATAAGAACTTGCGTATAATTTAACCTGTATATATATATTATTATAATTCAAACCATTCTCATCCCCTTTGAATTGAACAATATGTCTTCTCAACCATCCTCATGAATTTGCCGTCGAAATATTATTCCCACAATATTATTTTCAGAGCATTTCTCAACATCCAATTCTCAGGCGTCCAAAAATTGATTACCGAACGTCAAATAAGTTCTGTTACACCTGTATTTTAGTCATGCCACCTATTTTGCTCCTTAAACCATCTCAAAGTATATTCTTGAAACACTGTCCATCATCCAATACCGCGGCTCGTCCAACTTTTAATACCAATTCAACACATAACGCAGTCTGCCGTAAAATATCCGTCAAAAGAATTATCCCTAAATATCCACCCACTGTATAAGCAACTAGTAAATTATAAAAAATCTTTAAACATATCCAAATCTCTAAATATTTAGACGTTTACAAACCGCCACCAACAATCCTCCATTTCCGAAGACTGAGTCTAATTCATAAGTTCCCATTTCTCATATGTCAGTGTGGAACTATAAATTCTTGGGTTGGAACATCTTGTTTTTCTAATCGTAATGTTTTACTACTGAGCTAAGTTGATATAGAAGAAATAAATAATCGTTAGGCTTTTTTGCTATTGTTTTGAACGTCACGTTTTTTGTCATAACTTTTGATTTTCTGAACCGATTTACAATTTGAAAAGAGTTTCGGATTCTACGTGACAAGACGCGTGCAACGATAGAATTATTGATCCATTTGAAGCATTATTTCGTAACGTCATTATCGGGGGCTTTACTATTTCCGCTATGGCTAACGCCCTATTAGCGCCACAGTGTCATTTGTAATTTTAAAATAATCTTGAGAAGGCAACCTATCTAGAAAGTCCTATTTTGTTACTCTAGCTCAAATAGGAACAAAATGGCAGCCAAATGAAAATGTCCAGAAACTTTTGTCGGGGACTGTACATTATTGGGTTCCTTATTAATAGATATGCCTACGCCTACAGTACTTTCAATAGAACATTTATTTAATGCATTATCTTTCGTACAATCATGGCCAACTGGCCTCGCGGTAGGACCAACATTTTGTGTGCTAAAACCTGTTCCCAAAAGAGACCTTTTTTCCGCAGCTAACGCTCTTCTTTCATTTTCGCGTTTCCTAAATTAGGGATCTGACCTTTTTGCCCTCATTCTTTCCCTTCCTTTCGTTTTCTGATTTCCTCTTTACTTAAATTATTATCTCCCTCCATTTTATTATTCAGTTAAATACTCACAAAGATCCGCAAAAGCAATCCCCTTGCAAGACTCTGTAACGTTTGAAATATTATTTTCCGATGAAAGTTATTACAGAAGATTGAATTATGAAGTACTACCTTTGAAATTCAAATAAAGAATGATAAAAGTGCTTAAAAAAGGTCTTTCACAAATAGGGGGCGTATAAACTAAACAGCATTTGTTTATATTTAAAAAAAATATTCTTAGATTGTCAAATAGTTTTTTCGCCGTTGAATTTTTTTTACAACAGCTTGTAAAAAAAAAGGTCTCTTTCAAACTAGGGGGGGCGTATGAAAAAACAGATAAACAATATTCATAGAATAATTTCCATATATGGGGGTAGGAAAACGGTAACAGTTGACAAAGACTAATTGTATTTAAGTGGACAAGCAACGTTTCACTATTTTGTGGTTTTGAAAATGCATAGCTTGACAACACTGTCACTTGCACCGCGAATCGGCGTATGGGTTTTCCATCTTGAAGGAGAGAGGAATGGAGTGGAAACCCCCATACGTATAGAGCTATATCAGTTGAAGGGGGGAAACGTCACAGTTGGGCCTGCCAATAAACGGAGCCGGTTTTCACCCTCCCTCCGTGCGGGCCGCTGAAGAACTCTATGCTAAATTTCCCGCACAATATGGCACCTAGGCGGGGACTAGTGAAACCCCGCCTCAAAATCTCTCCTTTCGCCCCGAATTGAAATAGCTCTATAGCGTTGCCTGTGTACCCCCACCTACGGCACCGTAGTCCTCCCAGCATCCTCAGCGGTTAGGTAGGGTCGTACTGGACAAAATTGTAAAGGGCGCTCCCTCTATCTTAAAAATAGAACCTAGTTCTAATACAAATAAAATTTCGCTACGCGGCAGCACTTAGCAATCGCCTACCGAAGGGTAGGGGCGTGCGAGATTTACATTGGGAGAGATACGGTGCCGCAGGTCGCCCATCATCATTTCCAATCCATCTCAACTCCCTTATGTAAGAACGTCGTCTGCTACCACAAATTTAAAATATAGCTACACAACTACTTAAAGAATCGTAATGCCGAAAAATATTTAAAATATTTCCATTTAATATTCTGCAAAAAGGAAATGTTATCGTTTTGTAAGAGATCTTATCATCCTACTCGCTTTATATTAACTTTGATGTGCGTGTAGTGTTTCGATTCGGATGCAATCTTCATTACTCGTTCTATATATACTCTCACTTGTGTCATTACATAGAAAAAAGTTTATTCTTAAATTATTAATTAAATATAAATGATATTAATTATTTTAATCGCCAGTAAATAACTTTAAAAATAGTTAAATCATTTAAAATAAAGTTGTTCCTATTATCTTTCGAAACTTTGCTAATATTGACGTTTAAAGTGAAGGGTACCCCTCTTGCCCGCTTTCTTCAAATTTTGGGGTATATATACGATTCGTTTCCATTATAATAATAGATAAAAACGCATTCGCGTGAACTGATGGTGGAAGCCCTGCCATTGGGAGGCTAGACGTTTCTCGTAACCCTAGCTGATCGCCGCGTATATCTTAAGGCGGATGCCCACTGAGGTCGCTCGAAATTTCGCGTTCGCTTAAAACGCGTTAACGCGGATGTATTTCAAACGTTTCACGCGAAAACCATTCACACCGGAATTTTGCTTCCCGCTGGAGTCGCGTGAAAAAAGTGTAATTTTAGTTTTGAATGAAAAAAAAGAACAAGAAAAACTAATGGTCAAAATGGGTTCGAGAAATTTTTCTCAAAAGAAAGCAACAAGGGGACCTTCATAATTTGTTAGTGGATCTCGAAATTTCCGATCACAGGGGTAGATTTTGCAAAGGCTTAAGCCGAGAAGGTCATCGTATTCAATGGCTCATAATGATCAAGCCCGAATGTTGATAGAAAATTTTTGTACTAATAATTTAACAGTAATTAGTTCAATACAACTCTACCCAAAGACTTTAAGTAAATAATATTCACTCACTATCCGTATTCATTGCCAAAGCAATGGATCGCCATGAATTCCGATGCACTTCTCTTTTGCGGTGATTTTGATGTTTAAAATTATCAATTCTTAAATTAATTTTACGTTAAAATCCATTTTAATCCGAAATCAGGTATCAACGAAGGTTACTGAGTGATTTGTCAGTTTTAACAGACCGAAAAACGCGGAAAAACGCAACTTTCACAAATTATTCCACGCCATCTGTCGCTTATATTTTCGCGCGCGAACTTACGAAAATAGGAAGCTGCTCAAATTTCGCAAGTCGTCGCATGAACGCGTAGAAATTCTCGCGCGACAACTCTCCACCGATTTGCGCATGCGCACGCGCACGCGCGAAATTTTCGCGTGAAACTTACACGCGACGCCAGTGGGCATCCGCCTTTAAAACCAAACGATAACGATGGAGAAGAAGCCGGAATGGACAAATACCTGAAGATGGTGGTGCATTGAAGCTGGTGTCAATGTGGGATTGACGAAGAACGGAAGATGGTGGTGCTTACGAGCCAGCAAGTACCAGGGTTGGCCAAATTACTAATTGACAATTACAAATTACCATTTACAATTACAAATTATAATTGTAATTTGTAATTCAATTACATTTTTTCTGAACTTAATTGTAATTGGTAATTGTAATTTAACAAATATTGTAATTTGTAATTCAATTACATTTTTTCTGAACTTAATTGTAATCGGTAATTGTAATTTAACAAATATTGTAATTTTTAATTGGTAATTTGTAATTGTCGTTTTTAAAACATTGTAAATGTAATTCAATTACATTTGTCAATTACAATTACAAAATATGCAAACAAATGCGGAAATAGTATTAATCAGATTCTTTGACTGAAATTTATCATCTTAAGTGGGTATGAATTTTGTAAAGCATAAGGCTAGGTTGAATAGCTTCTTTGCAGTGTAAGCTACATTTGAACAAAATGGACAGTAAAATATTTTCTCACGGTAGCTCTTGGCGTTCGAGGATCGGGTAAGTTACCCTATAAAAAAACCTTGGTTTTTCAATTTCCTTCGTGAGTTTTATTTCTGTGATATGACTGTTTCGTAATTTAATTACGGATCTCTTGTTTATGGTACAGATTACGTGATTTTTCATTTTATCAATGATTTCGTATGAGTTTGTAGTTGACTAGTTTCTAGTGGTAGTTGTCAAAAATGTGATTTCGCTAGAAATTGAAAAGGGAAGAAATTAATGCATTACTACGATCTAAAATCACTACGCTACATAATTTTCCCCAAGTTATGCAATCATTTCTAAAGTATAACACTTTGTAATTGTAATTTATAATTTGTAATTGAAGGATTCGGAATCTGTAATTGTAATTTATAACTGAATGATTCCGAATTTGTAATTGTAATTCGTAATTTGTAATTTATGAAACTTTTCATTTGTAATTGTAATTTGTAATTTAAGGTTCATGTAATTTGGCCAACCCTGGCAAGTACAGGCTTAGTGTCCATGTGGGATGGACAAAGACTAGCAGATTGTGGTCCTTAGAAGCCAGTTAGAAAAGACTGGTGTTGGTAGATGAATGGCCAAATTTCCGTGAACCGCGAACGCGTTCCGGAAATCGGGTATTTGTTTGCTCCGATTGGTAAACTGCGAACGCGGTCACGTGGGGTCTGACAGACACACAGAATACCTCTCCGTGACGTCATCGTCACTCGGAGAGGTAAAATGATGAAAAACCGTTGGCTCAAAGGTCCCCGTAAAGGACTTAAAAATCCAAAATTAGACACAAAATGGTGTGAATAATAAATTTCTATTACAAAGGTTTTTTTTAAATAATTTCAGACACGACAACCTTCGAAGTTTACTATTATTCATCCATATGAAAAATAGTAAAAAAACGCCGGTAAAAGGATCCTCATAGCAGAAGTGGTTAGTGGAATTTAAACACTAACTGGAAATTATTACGAATCAGTAATCTAGCTTAATTACCCGCCAACGGTAATCTAGCTTAACTTCCTTTAATCGGTAATCTAGTTTAATGATAATAATAATAATAATAATAATAATAATAATAATAATAATAATAATAATAGGCTCTTATTTAAGATACACCTTTAAGAATTTTCTTATTTACAAAAGTGTCCTGCCTTTAAGTTAAGATTTTAAAATTAAAAAGAGAGAAGCTCCAATTTTTCTGCTATTACTCAAGACTAGTAAGATTGTTCAAATAACTGTTTCTTATCTATAACAAGTTTATAAGTTTGTTTTTGTTTGATGTCCATTGGGAGTCTATTCCCGAGCTCTATGCCCTTATGCTTCAAGCTTTTATTTCTAAATCTGGAGAAGTTTTCCGTATAGAAGTTATTTCTTGTGCCACGAGTTTTTTTACCTCTCCGTGTGACGTAGTCCAGGAGTGGTTCTCTAACGGCCGTGTCTGTCTGTCTGTCCGTTGTTACACTCACGTGACCGCGTTCGCAGTTTGCGCATCGGAGAAAACGTGTTCGCCATTTCCGAACTGCTTACACACTCACGGAAATGGTTCCTCTGCTTGAGTTCTCACACCACCTGAGTTGAGTTCTTACTGGCTTCCAATCACCACCATCTTCTGGTCTTCGTCCATTCCACTTGGACACCAGTCTGTACATACTGGCTTCTAATCACCACCATTTTCTGGTTTATGTCAATCCCACATTGACACAAGTCTGTAAATACTGCCTTCTAATCACCACCATCCACTGGTCTTCCGTCTATTCCACATAGACACCAATCTGTATCATTGGCTTCTACTCCATTATCATCGTTTGGTTTTAGGATATACGCGGCGATCAGCTAGGGTTACGAGAAACGTCTAGCCTCCCTAAGGTGGGATCGGCCACCAAAGGTTTTCGCAATTGCGCTTTTTCGTTACTATTATATTGGAAACGAATCGTATATATACCCCAAAATTTGAAGAAAGCGGGCAAGAGGCGTACCCTTCACTTTAAACGTCAATATTAGCAAAGTTTGAGAAGATAATAGGTATAACTTTATTTTAAACGATTTAACTATTATTAATGTTAATTATTGAAGATTAAAATGATTAAAAATAATTATATTTATTTAAATATTAAAGATAAACCTCTCGTGCAAAGAGAGAGATTATCATTGCCTCCTTTATCTACCAAGGCCCGTGCATGCGATATATTTCCTTCATTGCCTCCTATATCTATCAAGGCCCGTGCATTGCGATATATTTTTCAAAACAACAACAAAAATGGGAAGCTCCTCTCAGAAACATAATAATTTCTTTTCTCTGTATATGAAATGAAAACATGGATAATATTGCGCTCCTTTAATGGTATGAATCCTTGCCTGTCTATTAATATTTTACGTAGGAGTAATACGTTTTTAGCGAAGTCTAGAGAGGATAAACATAAGCGAGATTGTTTCGGAAAAAAATACTGCTTCCACTAATGGGTTTATACTCCTTGTTACTGTTGTATAGAGTAATCATGATAAAAGCTTAAAAAATTACGAGAGGACACACCTTTTTCATCCTCTTGTTTTATTCTTAATAAGAATATAAAACATTTATTTTGTATCAAAAAATATTTTTTGGTGCTAAGATTGCTTTAAAAAAATCCAAACGGTTAGGCATGGTGATATTTTTCAAATCTAATGAGATAACGCCCACCTAGTTGAAAATTGCCCTTTTTTATCCGTGGGAGCCATTCTTAATGAGAATTTCGATGCTAGTAGGTTGTCAATTAAACTACCGGTATATTATTGTTGTTGGAAATTGGATATTAAGTCAAATTAAGTGGTTGTAAAGAGCCAGCAGGTTTTTGCCACTTCTTTTTATGAGTATTTGATTTTTGTATGTAAAATGGAGGAAGATAATGTTGGGAGTAAGGATGAAATGCGGAAGCGCAAAGCGCGGGAAAGGATGAGGGCAAAAAGGTCGACGTTTTCATTGGATACTTAAGGTTATATAATCTTCTCGACACGGAGAGGTAATATTTTGGTTTTCCCAACTTGTTAAGTTATTATTTGTTGTTTGAAAACATCCTTGAATAAAGTCAGGGTAATAACTAATTTTTATTCTGAACATGAATTTCAGCACTTCTAGGTGGTTATTATGTTGCAGAGATGTAATATTAGCTTTTGCGCTGGCAGCTGTAAGTGAGTCAAATTTTTGCGCTTTAGCTATCATCTTGATACACCCTTCATGTTTAGCAGTTCCCCTGCTATGTTCACAAAGCATTCGTTAAGCATGTTTGCTACAGTTTCTGGATCTTTGTTTCTATTGGCCTTGTATTCCACCTCCTTTATAGGTTTGGTATTCTTTTGCTTGAGGTATGGCTTAATGGTTTTCCAAATATTGGTCGTTTCATTACTGCCGATTCCAATATTAATTTTGAAGTATCTTGTTGACCAAGTTTGTCTGTTTCCTGTACATATTTTGGTACTTTTCCTTATGAGCATGGTTTACTGTTCTTCTCTTTGTCTTGAATTTGTCTCTTATGTGAATTTGATGTTTTATATTTGAGGTTAGCCACGGGGCGCTTTTAGTAGATACATATTTTTGTCTTAGCGGAGCATGTTTGTCCAGGTGTTTAATTATTTCAGTTTGTAAAATGTGTAGGCTACTTTCTGGGCTGTCAATGCATTGTTCGTATCGGGCGCAACAGAGGCTAAAGCAGACTACCCTAAATCATTTTGTCATTGTTGTGTTTAGTTATATGGTATTTTTCCACACGAAAACTCTTAAAAGTGAAAAATGTAGTTATAAAATTTTTTCGGGGAATGGAATTGTGCTCGAAAACCCGAGATAAGTAAATTTTTCAAATTATGGAGAGGGAAAAAATTTACTACCAGTAAAGTTAGCTATCTTATACTCGAGTTCGGATATTCTCCAGCAATGTATGTAAATATGTAGTTGGTAAATGTCAAACTTTTATGGAAGTGTTGGAGAAATAATAATGAAACACAAGAATATGTTGACTCCCTATTTCCTACCCATTCAAATGTTATAGTTTTATTATGGCTTCTTCCCTTAAATATATAGGGGTGCTCGAAACATTAAAGACGGATCATTGAGATAAAAATATAACCATAGAATCACCAAAAGGCTTACTAGTTCCTATAGTGGCACATTTATTAATTGACTCTTCGTTAAATTATGCGAAGGACATAACACATTTTACTAAGTTTAATTGTGATTTAACAATAAAGGGGTAGTAGCGAATAAATCAGTAATTAAAGTTTAAATTGAAACACCCATTTCTCCTGGCACCGGATCGTTAGCACCAATTCGCCTGCCACCGGATTGACAGCACCCACTTCGCATGCCACCGGATCGCCAGCACCCGTTTCGCCTGCCACCGGATCGCCAGCACCCGTTTCGCCTGCCACCCTATGGCCAACACCCGTTTTGCCTGCCACCCTATCGCAAGCACCCGTTTTGCCTGCCACCCTATCGCCAGCACCCGTTTTGCCTGCCACCCTATCGCCAGCACCCATTTCGCCTGCCAGCCTATCGCCAGCACCCATTTCGCTTGTCACCCGATCACCAGTACCGATTTCCCCTGGCACCGGCTCGCCAGCACCCTGCGCCTGCCATCGGATCGCCAACACCCATTTCGCCTGAAGATAAAGCACCCTCTGCGCCTGACACCGGATCGCCAGCACCCTCTCTTCGCCTGCCACTGGATCGCCAGAACCTTCTTCGCCTGCCACCGGATCGCCAAGACGCATTTCGCCTGGCACCCATTTCTCCTAGCACCCGATCGTCAGCACCCATTTCGCCTGCCACGCGATCGTCAGCACCCATTTCGTCTGCCACGCGATCGTCAGCACCCATTTCGTCTGCCACGCGATCGCCAGCACCCATTTCGCCTGTCACCCGATCGCCAGCACCCTCTCTTCCGCCTGCTACCGGATCGCCAGCACCCTCTTCGCCAGCCACCGGATCGCCAGCACTCTCCTCGCCTGCCACCGGATCGCCAGCACCTTCTTCGACTGCCACCGGATCGCCAGCACCTTCTTCGACTGCCGCCGGATCGTCAGCACACTCTTCGCCAGCCGACGGATCACCAGCACCCCTTTCGCCTACCACCGGATCGTCAGCACCCCTTTCGCCTACCACCGGATCGCCAGCACCCATTTCGCCCGCCACCGGATCGCCAGCACCCTCTACGCCTACCACCGGATCTCCAGCACCCTCTTCGCATGTCACCGGATCGCCAGCACCCGTTTCGCCTGCCACCGGATCGCCAGCACCCGTTTCGCCTGCCACCGGATCGCCAACACCCGTTTCGCCAGCCACCGGATCGCCAGCACCCTCTTCGCCAGCCACCGGATCGCCAGCACCCTCTACGCCTACCACCGGATCGCCAGCACCCTCTTCGCCAGCCACCTGATCGCCAGCATCCATTTCGCCTGCCATTATAGGCCTTATTATGCCTTATATCATTACGAAAATTCGTGGTTTGGACCCCAGAATGATATGCAAATTGCGAGACGGAGTATGTTGGACAGCAATGCATTGATAAATACGGCTATTTTAACTTGTTTTCTTAGAACTAGGGGTATTGAAATGAAAAGATTAGGGGGTAAAACTGCCTTCCATCTTGCTTTTTGGCGCCTGCGCTTTAGTCTCTTTGTATCATGAGAGTGCGCGGAGACTGATGGCTTGTACGTCCCGATCCCGAGGGTTGGTAACTTTGGCAAGCCCCTTTTTACGTTGAAAAGGTCTATTATCCACCATCCACTCAAATCAATGTATATGTAAAAAGGCTAAGTTGGTGTAATTATACGCGAGGGGAAAGCTATAAATCTTGTAAGATGAGATGGTAACCTGTTCACAATTATGACATTGTCTGACGCATCGATACCCCTAGTTACCGAGTCTGCTGATTACCCCATAAATATATTATGAATTTCAATGTATTAGAGATGGGAGAACGCGTCTAACCAGTCAACAGATCCGTATCATAAACCACAAAGTAGCTTCAAATCAAATCGTTAAAATTGTTGCTTATGCCGGAACCGGTAAAACATCGACTTTAGTCGAATACACCAAAAAAACGTCCGTGGCTATAATTCTTGAACATTGTTTTCAATAGGTACTTAACGTTTATCACCCTTTACCAATTTAATTGTTGCTTATCATAACGAGGTACATTATCATTATCGTAGGTCAGTTTGCGATCAAGCAATAACGATTTTTCCTCCTAATGTCGAATGTCGTACGGCGCATTCATTGGCTTATCGCGCAATTGACGTCGAGAACGTTTATAAATTCGAGATTGGTTCAATGAATCCCAAAGATTTGGAGAAATTAGATTTGAAAGGTCCTAAACATAGAAAAGGACTAAATCCTAATGCCGTTGAATTAGATCTAGAGGAGCTGCTCTGACAACCTTCGAAACCTTTATTAATTCGACAAGAAGGCATAAGATGCCCGAGTATTCGCGCGCCATGGTCCCAGTCCCCTGTTCAAAAAGTAGGCCGGGCTATTTCGCTGCCTCTCCCCAGTCGGAAAATACGTAATTTTCGTCACTCGCGTCACACTGACGTGCGTTTTCAAGAACCAATGAGATGCTGGTTGTAATTTAGGGGCGGGGATTAACTAAGTCCGGACCTACGTTTGGACTGGAGAAAAAGCTGGAAATGTGGGGCAAACGTAACCTTCCCCCTAGTAAACTAGATATCATTTCTTGATAAAACTTTTGGAATACCGACTTTCCTGAGTTTTCCGGGTTTTTCCCCATAAACGGAGCTAAAACAACGAGAATGTTCTTTTATAGTTGAAGCAACCCCTTCAGAGCAAACTCACTCAAAACTCAAAAACTTGGCTGATTCCCATAAGTTTTCCAGAATTTCCCTATTGGTATGAACACTGCAAGAAGACTACGGAGTATACATAACGTGTGAGCTGAGATTACATCAGTATTACACGAATTACGAATATTACAATATGATTACGTAATTATGTCTAACAAGTGTACGCGGATAACGCGAAGTGTGATCAGATCAGCCAATCAACTTCAAACTTCAAAAAACCAAACCAACCTTTTTGCTTTCCTCCGACAAGTTCAATTTTAAACTCGAAATTTTAATTTAAATCACAAGGACGCCTACGTAAACCTCAGTAATTTGTATGCTTACCATCTGTAGTTACAATTTGACTGATATTCTACTCCGAGTCCAAACAGCTTTGTCTAGAGGTATGAAATTTTGCAGGGACGGTACTCAAAGGCAGTAGGCGGGCTCTTAGATTT
This sequence comes from Phalangium opilio, assembly GCF_054372755.1. Classification (NCBI taxonomy): domain Eukaryota; kingdom Metazoa; phylum Arthropoda; class Arachnida; order Opiliones; family Phalangiidae; genus Phalangium; species Phalangium opilio. The sequence goes on from NW_028324154.1 coordinate 2,926,439, forward strand.
TTCCAATTCCTCATCATCTTGAAAAATGGCGGCGTCTACGTGTTTCAACCGAATCTATAACATTTAAAACACTGGTTCCCAATTTCCGTAAGACTGACTTCATGTCTTTTGAAGCTCGATTTTCCACCTTCGTTAAAAATGGCGGCCTGAAATGTAATAATATGTCTCGATGGGCAACGCCGGTTGTTTTTTTTTCTACTCTGTTAATACTAAAGATTCAAGATGGATTTTTTATTCTAAATATTCAAGTTGGAATTCTCCTAAATATTCAAGATGAATTCTTTTCTAAATATTCATGATGTAATGTATATGTAGTGAAAAGTAAAAAATAAATATTTTGAAATTGAATTGAATAATTTCAGTAAAACTTCAACTGCGAAAAAATACATAAATAAAATAAAATCTCTATCCGAACAACCTTGGAGAAGCTTCAACCTTTGACAGGGCAAGAAAATGATATTTAACTCTATACATGGGCGCCCGTTAAATTTCTCATTTCAAGTAAAAAATCCAAGGCGTCTTAGATTATTGTGTAAATCTAAGTGTCCCTCTATCCATATAGATTACTAGCTGTTACCCGCGGCGTCGCTCGCGTGTAATAAGAACTTCCATCAAAATGATGCAAAGAATGGGTAGATTTTACTGATGACTAATATTTTTGTAGCACCCTTGAAGCGAAGGCACTCGGCGTTGCCCGTCAGCCCGTCGGGACATTTTTTATTACTTTTCACGCGGGCATTATTCCATAAAGAAGGGATTTTAGTTTTTGGCCGCCATTTAAAAAGATGGCAGCAAATCGAACCCAAAAGACCATTCAGCCCGTCAATAGGTTAAAGGAAGCCCGTGTACTAAATATCTGTGAAATCGGTTGAAACGCGCGAACTTCGTTGCATAGAGAAGAGTTTTTACATTTCAGGCCCCATTTTTTAAGATGGCGGCGTATTGGAAAAATCTTTCTTAGTACGCGCCTACTACTTATGAGTAACGTTCCTGCAAATTTTCAGCCTTCTAGGGCAAGCGGTTTGGGCTGGGCGTTGATTATCAGTCAGTCTGTCAGTCAGTCAGTCAGTCAGGACTTTGATTTATATAGATATAGATGAAACGTAAACTTTAAACTACAAAAGAATAATATCAAATTATTTTAGGGGAAATAGTCAAGGTTAATAATGGAAGCAGACTCAATTTATTTTTTTGCCAATTTAACGATAGAAAAATTGAGATACTAAATTCTCAATGTCACAAACCAAGGCGCTTACCGACTATATTATAGCAGGAAAAGTATGGGCTATTGAGTCTGATTGTTTTCTGATGATCATTGAAACTGCTCTACTCTAAGCGAAAAAATATATAGAGCAACCTTCATACGCTGAAACACGACACAATTGCAAACGCTGTGCTTTTTATCGTTTGTAGGGCCTCTCTCTCTTTTTTGCTCTATGTTCCAAAAACAGCCATAATTTTCAAAAAACCAAATTCTTAAGTAAAGTTTAAAGGGATAGTTATCACGTTTAAAATGTGCTGGGAATAAGAAAACATGCAGAATAAAGCCGAGAAAGCAGGAAATACGTTAAAATTATCCCCGTCGTAAAATATTTTCATGTCATAAGAACTTGCGTATAATTTAACCTGTATATATATATTATTATAATTCAAACCATTCTCATCCCCTTTGAATTGAACAATATGTCTTCTCAACCATCCTCATGAATTTGCCGTCGAAATATTATTCCCACAATATTATTTTCAGAGCATTTCTCAACATCCAATTCTCAGGCGTCCAAAAATTGATTACCGAACGTCAAATAAGTTCTGTTACACCTGTATTTTAGTCATGCCACCTATTTTGCTCCTTAAACCATCTCAAAGTATATTCTTGAAACACTGTCCATCATCCAATACCGCGGCTCGTCCAACTTTTAATACCAATTCAACACATAACGCAGTCTGCCGTAAAATATCCGTCAAAAGAATTATCCCTAAATATCCACCCACTGTATAAGCAACTAGTAAATTATAAAAAATCTTTAAACATATCCAAATCTCTAAATATTTAGACGTTTACAAACCGCCACCAACAATCCTCCATTTCCGAAGACTGAGTCTAATTCATAAGTTCCCATTTCTCATATGTCAGTGTGGAACTATAAATTCTTGGGTTGGAACATCTTGTTTTTCTAATCGTAATGTTTTACTACTGAGCTAAGTTGATATAGAAGAAATAAATAATCGTTAGGCTTTTTTGCTATTGTTTTGAACGTCACGTTTTTTGTCATAACTTTTGATTTTCTGAACCGATTTACAATTTGAAAAGAGTTTCGGATTCTACGTGACAAGACGCGTGCAACGATAGAATTATTGATCCATTTGAAGCATTATTTCGTAACGTCATTATCGGGGGGCTTTACTATTTCCGCTATGGCTAACGCCCTATTAGCGCCACAGTGTCATTTGTAATTTTAAAATAATCTTGAGAAGGCAACCTATCTAGAAAGTCCTATTTTGTTACTCTAGCTCAAATAGGAACAAAATGGCAGCCAAATGAAAATGTCCAGAAACCTTTGTCGGGGACTGTACATTATTGGGTTCCTTATTAATAGATATGCCTACGCCTACAGTACTTTCAATAGAACATTTATTTAATGCATTATCTTTCGTACAATCATGGCCAACTGGCCTCGCGGTAGGACCAACATTTTGTGTGCTAAAACCTGTTCCCAAAAGAGACCTTTTTTCCGCAGCTAACGCTCTTCTTTCATTTTCGCGTTTCCTAAATTAGGGATCTGACCTTTTTGCCCTCATTCTTTCCCTTCCTTTCGTTTTCTGATTTCCTCTTTACTTAAATTATTATCTCCCTCCATTTTATTATTCAGTTAAATACTCACAAAGATCCGCAAAAGCAATCCCCTTGCAAGACTCTGTAACGTTTGAAATATTATTTTCCGATGAAAGTTATTACAGAAGATTGAATTATGAAGTACTACCTTTGAAATTCAAATAAAGAATGATAAAAGTGCTTAAAAAAGGTCTTTCACAAATAGGGGGCGTATAAACTAAACAGCATTTGTTTATATTTAAAAAAATATTCTTAGATTGTCAAATACTTTTTTCGCCGTTGAATTTTTTTTACAACAGCTTGTAAAAAAAAAGGTCTCTTTCAAACTAGGGGGGGGGGCGTATGAAAAAACAGATAAACAATATTCATAGAATAATTTCCATATATGGGGGTAGGAAAACGGTAACAGTTGACAAAGACTAATTGTATTTAAGTGGACAAGCAACGTTTCACTATTTTGTGGTTTTGAAAATGCATAGCTTGACAACACTGTCACTTGCACCGCGAATCGGCGTATGGGTTTTCCATCTTGAAGGAGAGAGGAATGGAGTGGAAACCCCCATACGTATAGAGCTATATCAGTTGAAGGGGGGAAACGTCACAGTTGGGCCTGCCAATAAACGGAGCCGGTTTTCACCCTCCCTCCGTGCGGGCCGCTGAAGAACTCTATGCTAAATTTCCCGCACAATATGGCACCTAGGCGGGGACTAGTGAAACCCCGCCTCAAAATCTCTCCTTTCGCCCCGAATTGAAATAGCTCTATAGCGTTGCCTGTGTACCCCCACCTACGGCACCGTAGTCCTCCCAGCATCCTCAGCGGTTAGGTAGGGTCGTACTGGACAAAATTGTAAAGGGCGCTCCCTCTATCTTAAAAATAGAACCTAGTTCTAATACAAATAAAATTTCGCTACGCGGCAGCACTTAGCAATCGCCTACCGAAGGGTAGGGGCGTGCGAGATTTACATTGGGAGAGATACGGTGCCGCAGGTCGCCCATCATCATTTCCAATCCATCTCAACTCCCTTATGTAAGAACGTCGTCTGCTACCACAAATTTAAAATATAGCTACACAACTACTTAAAGAATCGTAATGCCGAAAAATATTTAAAATATTTCCATTTAATATTCTGCAAAAAGGAAATGTTATCGTTTTGTAAGAGATCTTATCATCCTACTCGCTTTATATTAACTTTGATGTGCGTGTAGTGTTTCGATTCGGATGCAATCTTCATTACTCGTTCTATATATACTCTCACTTGTGTCATTACATAGAAATAAGTTTATTCTTAAATTATTAATTAAATATAAATGATATTAATTATTTTAATCGCCAGTAAATAACTTTAAAAATAGTTAAATCATTTAAAATAAAGTTGTTCCTATTATCTTTCGAAACTTTGCTAATATTGACGTTTAAAGTGAAGGGTACCCCTCTTGCCCGCTTTCTTCAAATTTTGGGGTATATATACGATTCGTTTCCATTATAATAATAGATAAAAACGCATTCGCGTGAACTGATGGTGGAAGCCCTGCCATTGGGAGGCTAGACGTTTCTCGTAACCCTAGCTGATCGCCGCGTATATCTTAAAACCAAACGATAACGATGGAGAAGAAGCCGGAATGGACAAATACCTGAAGATGGTGGTGCATTGAAGCTGGTGTCAATGTGGGATTGACGAAGAACGGAAGATGGTGGTGCTTACGAGCCAGCAAGTACCAGGGTTGGCCAAATTACTAATTGACAATTACAAATTACCATTTACAATTACAAATTATAATTGTAATTTGTAATTCAATTACATTTTTTCTGAACTTAATTGTAATTGGTAATTGTAATTTAACAAATATTGTAATTTGTAATTCAATTACATTTTTTCTGAACTTAATTGTAATTGGTAATTGTAATTTAACAAATATTGTAATTTTTAATTGGTAATTTGTAATTGTCGTTTTTAAAACATTGTAAATGTAATTCAATTACATTTGTCAATTACAATTACAAAATATGCAAACAAATGCGGAAATAGTATGAATCAGATTCTTTGACTGAAATTTATCATCTTAAGTGGGTATGAATTTTGTAAAGCATAAGGCTAGGTTGAATAGCTTCTTTGCAGTGTAAGCTACATTTGAACAAAATGGACAGTAAAATATTTTCTCACGGTAGCTCTTGGCGTTCGAGGATCGGGTAAGTTACCCTATAAAAAAACCTTGGTTTTTCAATTTCCTTCGTGAGTTTTATTTCTGTGATATGACTGTTTCGTAATTTAATTACGGATCTCTTGTTTATGGTACAGATTACGTGATTTTTCATTTTATCAATGATTTCGTATGAGTTTGTAGTTGACTAGTTTCTAGTGGTAGTTGCCAAAAATGTGATTTCGCTAGAAATTGAAAAGGGAAGAAATTAATGCATTACTACGATCTAAAATCACTACGCTACATAATTTTCCCCAAGTTATGCAATCATTTCTAAAGTATAACACTTTGTAATTGTAATTTATAATTTGTAATTGAAGGATTCGGAATCTGTAATTGTAATTTATAACTGAATGATTCCGAATTTGTAATTGTAATTTGTAATTTGTAATTTATGAAACTTTTCATTTGTAATTGTAATTTGTAATTTAAGGTTCATGTAATTTGGCCAACCCTGGCAAGTACAGGCTTAGTGTCCATGTGGGATGGACAAAGACTAGCAGATTGTGGTCCTTAGAAGCCAGTTAGAAAAGACTGGTGTTGGTAGATGAATGGCCAAATTTCCGTGAACCGCGAACGCGTTCCGGAAATCGGGTATTTGTTTGCTCCGATTGGTAAACTGCGAACGCGGTCACGTGGGGTCTGACAGACAGACAGACACACAGAATACCTCTCCGTGACGTCATCGTCACTCGGAGAGGTAAAATGATGAAAAACCGTTGGCTCAAAGGTCCCCGTAAAGGACTTAAAAATCCAAAATTAGACACAAAATGGTGTGAATAATAAATTTCTATTACAAAGGTTTTTTTTAAATAATTTCAGACACGACAACCTTCGAAGTTTACTATTATTCATCCATATGAAAAATAGTAAAAAAACGCCGGTAAAAGGATCCTCATAGCAGAAGTGGTTAGTGGAATTTAAACACTAACTGGAAATTATTACGAATCAGTAATCTAGCTTAATTACCCGCCAACGGTAATCTAGCTTAACTTCCTTTAATCGGTAATCTAGTTTAATGATAATAATAATAATAATAATAATAATAATAATAATAATAGGCTCTTATTTAAGATACACCTTTAAGAATTTTCTTATTTACAAAAGTGTCCTGCCTTTAAGTTAAGATTTTAAAATTAAAAAGAGAGAAGCTCCAATTTTTCTGCTATTACTCAAGACTAGTAAGATTGTTCAAATAACTGTTTCTTATCTATAACAAGTTTATAAGTTTGTTTTTGTTTGATGTCCATTGGGAGTCTATTCCCGAGCTCTATGCCCTTATGCTTCAAGCTTTTATTTCTAAATCTGGAGAAGTTTTCCGTATAGAAGTTATTTCTTGTGCCACGAGTTTTTTTACCTCTCCGTGTGACGTAGTCCAGGAGTGGTTCTCTAACGGCCGTGTCTGTCTGTCTGTCCGTTGTTACACTCACGTGACCGCGTTCGCAGTTTGCGCATCGGAGAAAACGTGTTCGCCATTTCCGAACTGCTTACACACTCACGGAAATGGTTCCTCTGCTTGAGTTCTCACACCACCTGAGTTGAGTTCTTACTGGCTTCCAATCACCACCATCTTCTGGTCTTCGTCCATTCCACTTGGACACCAGTCTGTACATACTGGCTTCTAATCACCACCATTTTCTGGTTTATGTCAATCCCACATTGACACAAGTCTGTAAATACTGCCTTCTAATCACCACCATCCACTGGTCTTCCGTCTATTCCACATAGACACCAATCTGTATCATTGGCTTCTACTCCATTATCATCGTTTGGTTTTAGGATATACGCGGCGATCAGCTAGGGTTACGAGAAACGTCTAGCCTCCGTAAGGTGGGATCGGCCACCAAAGGTTTTCGCAATTGCGCTTTTTCCTTACTATTATATTGGAAAAGAATCGTATATATACCCCAAAATTTGAAGAAAGCGGGCAAGAGGCGTATCCTTCACTTTAAACGTCAATATTAGCAAAGTTTGAGAAGATAATAGGTATAACTTTATTTTAAACGATTTAACTATTATTAATGTTAATTATTGAAGATTAAAATGATTAAAAATAATTATATTTATTTAAATATTAAAGATAAACCTCTCGTGCAAAGAGAGAGATTATCATTGCCTCCTTTATCTACCAAGGCCCGTGCATGCGATATATTTCCTTCATTGCCTCCTATATCTATCAAGGCCCGTGCACTGCGATATATTTTTCAAAACAACAACAAAAATGGGAAGCTCCTCTCAGAAACATAATAATTTCTTTTCTCTGTATATGAAATGAAAACATGGATAATATTGCGCTCCTTTAATGGTATGAATCCTTGCCTGTCTATTAATATTTTACGTAGGAGTAATACGTTTTTAGCGAAGTCTAGAGAGGATAAACATAAGCGAGATTGTTTCGGAAAAAAATACTGCTTCCACTAATGGGTTTATACTCCTTGTTACTGTTGTATAGAGTAATCATGATAAAAGCTTAAAAAATTACGAGAGGACACACCTTTTTCATCCTCTTGTTTTATTCTTAATAAGAATATAAAACATTTATTTTGTATCAAAAAATATTTTTTGGTGCTAAGATTGCTTTAAAAAAATCCAAACGGTTAGGCATGGTGATATTTTTCAAATCTAATGAGATAACGCCCACCTAGTTGAAAATTGCCCTTTTTTATCCGCGGGAGCCATTCTTAATGAGAATTTCGATGCTAGTAGGTTGTCAATTAAACTACCGGTATATTATTGTTGTTGGAAATTGGATATTAAGTCAAATTAAGTGGTTGTAAAGAGCCAGCAGGTTTTTGCCACTTCTTTTTGTGAGTATTTGATTTTTGTATGTAAAATGGAGGAAGATAATGTTGGGAGTAAGGATGAAATGCGGAAGCGCAAAGCGCGGGAAAGGATGAGGGCAAAAAGGTCGACGTTTTCATTGGATACTTAAGGTTATATAATCTTCTCGACACGGAGAGGTAATATTTTGGTTTTCCCAACTTGTTAAGTTATTATTTGTTGTTTGAAAACAATCTTGAATAAAGTCAGGGTAATAACTAATTTTTATTCTGAACATGAATTTCAGCACTTCTAGGTGGTTATTATGTTGCAGAGATGTAATATTAGCTTTTGCGCTGGCAGCTGTAAGTGAGTCAAATTTTTGCGCTTTAGCTATCATCTTGATACACCCTTCATGTTTAGCAGTTCCCCTGCTATGTTCACAAAGCATTCGTTAAGCATGTTTGCTACAGTTTCTGGATCTTTGTTTCTATTGGCCTTGTATTCCACCTCCTTTATAGGTTTGGTATTCTTTTGCTTGAGGTATGGCTTAATGGTTTTCCAAATATTGGTCGTTTCATTACTGCCGATTCCAATATTAATTTTGAAGTATCTTGTTGACCAAGTTTGTCTGTTTCCTGTACATATTTTGGTACTTTTCCTTATGAGCATGGTTTACTGTTCTTGTCTTTGTCTTGAATTTGTCTCTTATGTGAATTTGATGTTTTATATTTGAGGTTAGCCACGGGGCGCTTTTAGTAGATACATATTTTTGTCTTAGCGGAGCATGTTTGTCCAGGTGGTTAATTATTTCAGTTTGTAAAATGTGTAGGCTACTTTCTGGGCTGTCAATGCATTGTTCGTATCGGGCGCAACAGAGGCTAAAGCAGACTACCCTAAATCATTTTGTCATTGTTGTCTTTAGTTATATGGTATTTTTCCACACGAAAACTCTTAAAAGTGAAAAATGTAGTTATAAAATTTTTTCGGGGAATGGAATTGTGCTCGAAAACCCGAGATAAGTAAATTTTTCAAATTATGGAGAGGGAAAAAATTTACTACCAGTAAAGTTAGCTATCTTATACTCGAGTTCGGATATTCTCCAGCAATGTATGTAAATATGTAGTTGGTAAATGTCAAACTTTTATGGAAGTGTTGGAGAAATAATAATGAAACACAAGAATATGTTGACTCCCTATTTCCTACCCATTCAAATGTTATAGTTTTATTATGGCTTCTTCCCTTAAATATATAGGGGTGCTCGAAACATTAAAGACGGATCATTGAGATAAAAATATAACCATAGAATCACCAAAAGGCTTACTAGTTCCTATAGTGGCACATTTATTAATTGACTCTTCGTTAAATTATGCGAAGGACATAACACATTTTACTAAGTTTAATTGTGATTTAACAATAAAGGGGTAGTAGCGAATAAATCAGTAATTAAAGTTTAAATTGAAACACCCATTTCTCCTGGCACCGGATCGTTAGCACCAATTCGCCTGCCACCGGATTGACAGCACCCACTTCGCATGCCACCGGATCGCCAGCACCCGTTTCGCCTGCCACCGGATCGCCAGCACCCGTTTCGCCTGCCACCCTATGGCCAACACCCGTTTTGCCTGCCACCCTATCGCAAGCACCCGTTTTGCCTGCCACCCTATCGCCAGCACCCGTTTTGCCTGCCACCCTATCGCCAGCACCCATTTCGCCTGCCAGCCTATCGCCAGCACCCATTTCGCTTGTCACCCGATCACCAGTACCGATTTCCCCTGGCACCGGCTCGCCAGCACCCTGCGCCTGCCATCGGATCGCCAACACCCATTTCGCCTGAAGATAAAGCACCCTCTGCGCCTGACACCGGATCGCCAGCACCCTCTCTTCGCCTGCCACTGGATCGCCAGAACCTTCTTCGCCTGCCACCGGATCGCCAAGACGCATTTCGCCTGGCACCCATTTCTCCTAGCACCCGATCGTCAGCACCCATTTCGCCTGCCACGCGATCGTCAGCACCCATTTCGTCTGCCACGCGATCGTCAGCACCCATTTCGTCTGCCACGCGATCGCCAGCACCCATTTCGCCTGTCACCCGATCGTCAGCACACTCTTCGCCAGCCGACGGATCACCAGCACCCTCTTCGCCTACTACCGGATCGCCAGCACCCCTTTCGCCTACCACCGGATCGCCAGCACCCCTTTCGCCTACCACCGGATCGCCAGCACCCATTTCGCCCGCCGCCGGATCGCCAGCACCCTCTACGCCTACCACCGGATCTCCAGCACCCTCTTCGCATGTCACCGGATCGCCAGCACCCGTTTCGCCTGCCACCGGATCGCCAGCACCCGTTTCGCCTGCCACCGGATCGCCAACACCCGTTTCGCCAGCCACCGGATCGCCAGCACCCTCTTCGCCAGCCACCGGATCGCCAGCACCCTCTACGCCTACCACCGGATCGCCAGCACCCTCTTCGCCAGCCACCTGATCGCCAGCATCCATTTCGCCTGCCATTATAGGCCTTATTATGCCTTATATCATTACGAAAATTCGTGGTTTGGAGCCCAGAATGATATGCAAATTGCGAGACGGAGTATGTTGGACAGCAATGCATTGATAAATACGGCTATTTTAACTTGTTTTCTTAGAACTAGGGGTATTGAAATGAAAAGATTAGGGGGTAAAACTGCCTTCCATCTTGCTTTTTGGCGCCTGCGCTTTAGTCTCTTTGTATCATGAGAGTGCGCGGAGACTGATGGCTTGTACGTCCCGATCCCGAGGGTTGGTAACTTTGGCAAGCCCCTTTTTACGTTGAAAAGGTCTATTATCCACCATCCACTCAAATCAATGTATATGTAAAAAGGCTAAGTTGGTGTAATTATACGCGAGGGGAAAGCTATAAATCTTGTAAGATGAGATGGTAACCTGTTCACAATTATGACATTGTCTGACGCATCGATACCCCTAGTTACCGAGTCTGCTGATTACCTCATAAATATATTATGAATTTCAATGTATTAGAGATGGGAGAACGCGTCTAACCAGTCAACAGATCCGTATCATAAACCACAAAGTAGCTTCAAATCAAATCGTTAAAATTGTTGCTTATGCCGGAACCGGTAAAACATCGACTTTAGTCGAATACACCAAAAAAACGTCCGTGGCTATAATTCTTGAACATTGTTTTCAATAGGTACTTAACGTTTATCACCCTTTACCAATTTAATTGTTGCTTATCATAACGAGGTACATTATCATTATCGTAGGTCAGTTTGCGATCAAGCAATAACGATTTTTCCTCCTAATGTCGAATGTCGTACGGCGCATTCATTGGCTTATCGCGCAATTGACGTCGAGAACGTTTATAAATTCGAGATTGGTTCAATGAATCCCAAAGATTTGGAGAAATTAGATTTGAAAGGTCCTAAACATAGAAAAGGACTAAATCCTAATGCCGTTGAATTAGATCTAGAGGAGCTGCTCTGACAACCTACGAAACCTTTATTAATTCGACAAGAAGGCATAAGATGCCCGAGTATTCGCGCGCCATGGTCCCAGTCCCCTGTTCAAAAAGTAGGCCGGGCTATTTCGCTGCCTCTCCCCAGTCGGAAAATACGTAATTTTCGTCACTCGCGTCACACTGACGTGCGTTTTCAAGAACCAATGAGATGCTGGTTGTAATTTAGGGGCGGGGATTAACTAAGTCCGGACCTACGTTTGGACTGGAGAAAAAGCTGGAAATGTGGGGCAAACGTAACCTTCCCCCTAGTAAACTAGATATCATTTCTTGATAAAACTTTTGGAATACCGACTTTCCTGAGTTTTCCGGGTTTTTCCCCATAAACGGAGGTAAAACAACGAGAATGTTCTTTTATAGTTGAATCAACCCCTTCAGAGCAAACTCACTCAAAACTCAAAAACTTGGCTGATTCCCATAAGTTTTCCAGAATTTCCCTATTGGTATGAACACTGCAAGAAGACTACGGAGTATACATAACGTGTGAGCTGAGATTACATCAGTATTACACGAATTACGAATATTACAATATGATTACGTAATTATGTCTAACAAGTGTACGCGGATAACGCGAAGTGTGATCAGATCAGCCAATCAACTTCAAACTTCAAAAAACCAAACCAACCTTTTTGCTTTCCTCCGACAAGTTCAATTTTAAACTCGAAATTTTAATTTAAATCACAAGGACGCCTACGTAAACCTCAGTAATTTGTATGCTTAACACCTGTAGTTACAATTTGACTGATATTCTACTCCGAGTCCAAACAGCTTTGTCTAGAGGTATGAAATTTTGCAGGGACGGTACTCAAAGGCAGTAGGCGGGCTCTTAGATTTTTCCAATTCCTCATCATCTTGAAAAATGGCGGCGTCTACGTGTTTCAACCGAATCTATAACATTTAAAACACTGGTTCCCAATTTCCGTAAGACTGACTTCATGTCTTTTGAAGCTCGATTTTCCACCTTCGTTAAAAATGTCGGCCTGAAATGTAATAATATGTCTCGATGGGCAACGCCGGTTGTTTTTTTTTCTACTCTGTTAATACTAAAGATTCAAGATGGATTTTTTATTCTAAATATTCAAGTTGGAATTCTCCTAAATATTCAAGATGAATTCTTTTCTAAATATTCATGATGTAATGTATATGTAGTGAAAAGTAAAAAATAAATATTTTGAAATTGAATTGAATAATTTCAGTAAAACTTCATCTGCGAAAAAATACATAAATAAAATAAAATCTCTATCCGAACAACCTTGGAGAAGCTTCAACCTTTGACAGGGCAAGAAAATGGTATTTAACTCTATACATGGGCGCTCGTTAAATTTCTCATTTCAAGTAAAAAATCCAAGGCGTCTTAGATTATTGTGTAAATCTAAGTGTCCCTCTATCCATATAGATTACTAGCTGTTACCCGCGGCGTCGCTCGCGTGTAATAAGAACTTCCATCAAAATGATGCAAAGAATGGGTAGATTTTACTGATGACTAATATTTTTGTAGCACCCTTGAAGCGAAGGCACTCGGCGTTGCCCGTCAGCCCGTCGGGACATTTTTTATTACTTTTCACGCGGGCATTATTCCATAAAGAAGGGATTTTAGTTTTTGGCCGCCATTTAAAAAGATGGCAGCAAATCGAACCCAAAAGACCATTCAGCCCGTCAATAGGTTAAAGGAAGCCCGTGTACTAAATATCTGTGAAATCGGTTGAAACGCGCGAACTTAGTTGCATAGAGAAGAGTTTTTACATTTCAGGGCGCCATTTTTTAAGATGGCGGCGTATTGGAAAAATCTTTCTTAGTACGCGCCTACTACTTATGAGTAACGTTCCTGCAAATTTTCAGCCTTCTAGGGCAAGCGGTTTGGGCTGGGCGTTGATTATCAGTCAGTCTGTCAGTCAGTCAGTCAGGACTTTGATTTATATAGATATAGATGAAACGTAAACTTTAAACTACAAAAGAATAATATCAAATTATTTTAGGGGAAATAGTCAAGGTTAATAATGGAAGCAGACTCAATTTATTTTTTTGCCAAATTAACGATAGAAAAATTGAGATACTAAATTCTCAATGTCACAAACCAAGGCGCTTACCGACTATATTATAGCAGGAAAAGTATGGGCTATTGAGTCTGATTGTTTTCTGATGATCATTGAAACTGCTCTACTCTAAGCGAAAAAATATATAGAGCAACCTTCATACGCTGAAACACGACACAATTGCAAACGCTGTGCTTTTTATCGTTTGTAGGGCCTCTCTCTCTTTTTTGCTCTATGTTCCAAAAACAGCCATAATTTTCAAAAAACCAAATTCTTAAGTAAAGTTTAAAGGGATAGTTATCACGTTTAAAATGTGCTGGGAATAAGAAAACATGCAGAATAAAGCCGAGAAAGCAGGAAATACGTTAAAATTATCCACGTCGTAAAATATTTTCATGTCATAAGAACTTGCGTATAATTTAACCTGTATATATATATTATTATAATTCAAACCATTCTCATCCCCTTTGAATTGAACAATATGTCTTCTCAACCATCCTCATGAATTTGCCGTCGAAATATTATTCCCACAATATTATTTTCAGAGCATTTCTCAACATCCAATTCTCAGGCGTCCAAAAATTGATTACCGAACGTCAAATAAGTTCTGTTACACCTGTATTTTAGTCATGCCACCTATTTTGCTCCTTAAACCATCTCAAAGTATATTCTTGAAACACTGTCCATCATCCAATACCGCGGCTCGTCCAACTTTTAATACCAATTCAACACATAACGCAGTCTGCCGTAAAATATCCGTCAAAAGAATTATCCCTAAATATCCACCCACTGTATAAGCAACTAGTAAATTATAAAAAATCTTTAAACATATCCAAATCTCTAAATATTTAGACGTTTACAAACCGCCACCAACAATCCTCCATTTCCGAAGACTGAGTCTAATTCATAAGTTCCCATTTCTCATATGTCAGTGTGGAACTATAAATTCTTGGGTTGGAACATCTTGTTTTTCTAATCGTAATGTTTTACTACTGAGCTAAGTTGATATAGAAGAAATAAATAATCGTTAGGCTTTTTTGCTATTGTTTTGAACGTCACGTTTTTTGTCATAACTTTTGATTTTCTGAACCGATTTACAATTTGAAAAGAGTTTCGGATTCTACGTGACAAGACGCGTGCAACGATAGAATTATTGATCCATTTGAAGCATTATTTCGTAACGTCATTATCGGGGGGCTTTACTATTTCCGCTATGGCTAACGCCCTATTAGCGCCACAGTGTCATTTGTAATTTTAATATAATCTTGAGAAGGCAACCTATCTAGAAAGTCCTATTTTGTTACTCTAGCTCAAATAGGAACAAAATGGCAGCCAAATGAAAATGTCCAGAAACTTTTGTCGGGGACTGTACCTTCAAACTTTTGATTTTACCATTAAGCACAAGAAAGGAGTAGAGAGTGTAGTAGCTGACGCTTTGTCGAGGGCCCTAAGTTTATGCCTAAAGTTAAGCATAAACTTTAGCTCCTCTACTTCAAATTCTACTATTATCCAGCCATGCGGCTATTACATGACCACCCTTTATCAGCTCACAGGGGCAAAGATAAGACCCTAAGTAAAGTTACATTTAGATATTGGTGGCCAACTATAGTTATTGGTGTCCAGGACTATGTTAGATGATGTACCTTATGCCAACAATTTAAGGCTAGGAATAGGAAAAAGCCAGGGCTAATGCAACTAGGGCTGTGCACGGTATTTGAAAGTATTCGTTTCGAACAAATAGCGGACTGACTTTTCGCACCGACGAAATCAAATATCTGTTTTTACTATTCTAGAATACCAAATAATAACTTTGCAAAAACCGACTATTCTATAGAACCAAATCCTAAGCCAAATTTAGACCAAATAATTTGGTATTTGACCAAATTCAGAAATTCTCCCGCCGCGAGAGAATGGTGGATAAGTAGCTTCCTTAAAATTGATTTCCAGATTGGCGAATCACGTTGCTTTATGCTGCTGTCTGCTGATCGGGGAGTGACGGGGACTCCTCATCAGTCCTTTGAAATCTTTCCTCTCGGTACTCTACCTGTATAATTCTTCTCTGCTCTCGCGGCGGCGGTTGCCGATTACTCCGGGCCGCCGGATGATTTCCCGCGGTTATTGTCTTGGATCTTGGAAATCGGGCCTTGGCCAACGGACTTGTTGAAACTTGAAAGTTGAACAAAGGGGTGCAAAAAAACTGGGATGTATTGAATAATTTAGATAACCTCCCCCTTATTATTAATTTCTGAAGCAAATTCTACGAGCAATTATTTTGTTACTGCATAGTTAAAACGAAAACATGGATCATGATTATACATTAAAGGAATATCTGCCAGATGAAATTTATCATTTTGAAGTTGTTAATTATTATTATTATTATTAAAAAGCTTTATTGGGATATTCCTTTCAGTTTCCACTGATTTACAAAGGAGTCCACTGGTTTTAAATTAACAAAATTCATTTAGTAAATCGTCCATAAGAAACGTTAAATACATCATTAATAAAATTAATCAAATAAATCATTACCAAAGTTCATCGAGTAAAATCTTTAGCAAAGCTCATCAAGTAAATCATTAACAAAATTCATCAAATAAATCATTACCGAAGTTCATCAGATAAACATTAATTAATTTTTGTTATTTATATGGGTCTAGAATTTAGCTACGTAAGAAAGAATCTTGGCTTTAAAGCCTTGTATATTATTTATATTTTTGATATCATTAGGCATTTCATTCCATAGCTGGATTGCTCTAATTTTAATACTTTTTAGATTTCGATTCGATATTTTTGGTGGTAATGCAAAGTTATTTTGGACTGATCGTGTGCTATATCTGTTCGTTACTAATTCAAACATATTCGAGATATATTCGGGGGCTTTTTCATTAAAGACTTTGTACATTAATACAAGTAAATGATATAGATAGTTCTGATGTAATGTTAGAAGGCCAGCCGTATTACGGGCATCTGTCGCCGAATATCGTTTATCTTTTTGTAACATAAATTTTATGCATTTATTATGTATTATCTGCAGCCGTTTAAGGTGCTTCTTGAGGCCAACATTGTAAAAAATATCCCCATAGTTAAAAATTGGTTGAACCAAGGATTATTTAAAATGTCTAAGGATGAAACGCACACACAGTACTCCATAGTAAGGAAATGTTCTCTAGTTGTTCCGAAATTTTTACCCATCCCCCTCTTCTCCACCTACTGTTTTGGTGCGTCAAACGGAAAAGAAATACCGATATGGCGCCACCTATCTTATTATCGCGAAAGCATAGACGAAAGAGAGATAGTTTTCGAAAGCATGCTGTATAGTTCTAATTCGAATTGTTAACGGTCGTTAAGAACATTTAGTTCAAGATTCAAGAATGAGGTTAGTTCCTAAAAATCATAATTTAATTTTAATAATAGATTAAAGCAAACATTCAGTTCACTAGTTTAGTTTAATAGGAAAGGCCAAGGCCTTGTTTGAGTACATCGGCTAGAGCAGACGAGAGCGACAAAACTTTCAAGAACCCGGTCACGTGTTGACGCTTCAAAATATTGGCTTTCCGGTTTGCCGATTGTGCCCGCTAGGTACCGTTTGGAACATCTACCTTCGATATTTCCTTCTCTGCGTTTTATCCTTAGACATTTTAAATAATCCTTGGTTGAACTAGCGCATTGTGTAGAATAATTTTACTTTTTATGTCAAGGCATTTATATAGAGGATGTACAAGCCATAGTCTTTTGTTAACTTTGTTTAGTGTATATTCAATGTGTTCAGTGAACGAGAACATTTCGTCCAGGGCTATTCCGAGATATCTACACGAGGATACGCGTTTTATGTCTAAGGATCCCAATTTCTTTATCTGTTTCGAGCTACCTCTTAGCTTTCTGGGTTCAATTATCATGAAGACAGTTTTAGTTTCGTTAAATATCAGGCCTCTTTCGCCTAACGTTTTCATTAGATGTTTAACGTCTATTTCTAAGTCTTTGACGAGATCGTCAGTTGAAATGGATGCGCATAGGAGTGCGTTATCGTCCGCGTATTCGAATGATTTAGAACTTTCCAGACACATATTATTACGCCTCGTATAAATATTAAATAATAATGGGCCCAAGATGCTTCCCTGCATAACCCCGGATGTAATTTTTAGTTCTGTTGATTTTGTGTTGCCTAGATGGACTGCCTGAGTTCTATCTGTTATATACGATTGAAACCACTGAATTGTGCCATTATCTGCGCCGCACAGCCGCAATTCATGTAGTAATAGCTTATGATTAACACAATCAAAGGCTTTTGAGAGATCAACGAAAACTATCCCCACGTACATATCTCTATCTAAGTTTTGTATAATATTTTCATACAGATTCATAATACATGTGTCTGCCGAATGACCTGGTACAAAACCAGCTTGCATACTATATAATAATCGATTTGCTATGACATGATTCATTAACTAGTCAAAGACGCATTTTTCTAGTATCTTCGATATACTTGGTAGAATTGAAATTCCCCTGTAGTTATCCGGGTTTTTTGGATCCCCTTTCTTAAACAAAGATACTGCTTTGGCCTCTTTCCATTTTTTTGGGAACTCATGCTGAGTTATGGGCAAGTTAACTAGTTTCATCACACAAGGTGTTATAACTAAGGCTAAATTTTTTATCAGTTTACTCGACAAGCCGTCAATGCCTACTGCTTTTGAGGGTTTTAAATTTTTCAAGTAATTGAAAGTGGTCTCCTCGGTTACCTCTCTTAGGCTGAAAACGCAGTCATGAAAATTAGTTTCATCATTATTCGTATCTAAGGTTCCTTTTAGTTTACACTGGTTTTTCGTGAAATGTTCATTTAGGATATTAGCAATTTCTAAGTTGGATTTATATTCCTGCCCATTATATTTTATTAATGAGATAGTTTTCTTTTCTTCCTTAATATAAGGTTTAATTATTTTCCATAAATTACTTCCACCTTTGATTCTGGTTTGAAAGAACGTCTTTTTAGAATTTTTTATTAGTTTGTTAACTAGATTTCGATAGTATTTATAATTATATGTTTGTGTGTTTTGAGTATGTGATTTTCTTTTCATACTGTCCCTAAGGTGCATAGCATGTTCAATTTCTTCACTTAGCCATGGAGGGTTGTTTATAGTTTTCCGTTTGGAAATTAAGGGTGCATGTTTGTTTAACGTTATAGTTATACAATTCTGTATCACATCAACTCCCTCATTTAGATTCTCTAAGGTAATATTTTCTAGGTTTTTTATCAGATCTATTACGAAATTTTCTGGATTGAATTTCCTAAAATCCCGTATTAAATCAATTACTTTTTCAATTTTAGGGCATTTCTTTTTCCTAATACATAGAGTCAAGTCGTGGTCTGATGAACCTGTGCGTATCACCTCATCATAAGCTATTCTATCGGGTCTTGTAGTAAATATTAGATCTAAAAGTGTTTCGGTCGTTGGGGTTATTCGGGTCGGTTTGTCCACTATTTGTTTAAATTTAATCATTGTATTTTTTAAGGCCCTAACTCTTGGTAAAGTTGGCTTGTGAAGATAATCACTGTTTAAATCCCCCAGTAATAACACTTCAATCTCTTTATACTCTTGTTGGATTTGTTAAGTTGTTGATCAAGTTCATCAAATGTCTCCTTGAAGTTTAAATTTGGTGGGCAGTAACAGGCCCCTATTAATACTGGTTTACAGTTGGGTTCATTAAATTCGCACCATAATAATTCTAGATTCTTATTCACGTTTTGTACAATTTTTTGGGCCACTGTGACATTGAGGTCATTTCGATAATATACGCAAACACCTCCACCTCGTTTATTGCGTCTGTCTAATCTAACTAAGCTGTAACCTGCCATAGCTACTGTAATGTTAGGAATATCTGGCTTTAGCCATGTTTCTGAGATGGCTAAAATATCAATTTTAAAAGAGAGTAATAAATTATTTATGTCCTCTAGATGGCTTCTAATACCTCGAATATTTATATACGCGATTCTTAGACCACGTATTGAAATTTTTATGTTACGGCCATAATTTGTATTATTAAAGGGCGCGTTCTTCTTATCCCTGGGCTTGCCTGATTGTCACACCACATATTGGAGTCGTGGAGAATTGGATAGTTTTATTCCTTCAGGCTCCTCGTTATTTCCCCAGATTTTTTCAAACATGGTTTTTTCGCGAGTGAGCTTGTGACAATATATTCCTGACGGCCATGATTCAGGTCGCAAGATATTCTCTTGTTTTGTTGTTGATTGGAAGATGAAACAATTATACTGAGATGTAGGAGATTCTGAGATCCATGTTAATTTTATATCTATTACTTCGATGCCGTTGATTTCGATGTATTTTTTCATTAGCCCTTATGTTGTCTTTTTGAACAATTTCCGATGAAGTAATCGTGTAGATTAAGCACATTTTTAAATCTTGATGTTTCAATTTTCCCTACCGGCATTTTGCCCACGAATCTCTTGTCATGCAGCGTTGTTTGACTTCGTGGTACTTCATTATTCCTTTAGTTCGATCGTGTGACCTGAGAATTGGTCTCTTGTCGCCAATGTACTTGTTGAAACAAATCTGTATATGGCTTCTTTTTAAATGGTTGATTAGTAATTGCTGATAATTTATTAGTCTTCTGAATTGTTGATGCTGCTATAAATTGAACGTCACTTTCCACATTCCCTATTGCATCTAAATTTAATTGTGGTCTCGTCGCATATTTAGCTTCAAGTGATTTAACGTTTGCCGTGATCGATTCCCTGAAGTCTGTAAATTCAGTCTCAAGAGAAACTAATTGTTGACTCATAACCTGGTTGGTATTGAAATGTACATTGTTTTCAGTAAGTTCTTTGATCATTTCTTCTTGGTCCGCTAGGTCCGAGGCTAGACTTGATATCTGCTTGGACATGGATTCAAGAGTTTCATCTATGGTTGCTTTAATTTTATTAAAGTCTGATGCAAATTGTTTAAGGGAAATTAAGGTTGTAATGCAAGCTGAGCACATCCAAAATGATCCACCGAGGACCTACTTAAGGTTTTCACATAATAGGTGGAACCATTTATCGCACATACCACAATGGATCATTGTCCCATGTTTTTGACTTCCTCCGTTAAACTGGCACTTATCACTGCAATATTTTGGCATTTTCACCCTCGTTATTAATATAATCCACGCTAAAAACGCGACTCGTTCACGTCGCGTAAAATAAATGTATTTAAAGTATAATAGTACGTAAAAACTTAGTCAAATAACTATAAAAGGTTTAAAAAGGTTTAAAAAATCTAAAATGGACTACCTAAGCCTAGGCCTAGGGTTATCGGAGCAGAAAAACTTGCGACTACACTCATCGGCTGCTAACTGCTAGGATAGGATGTTTTCAGTTCGTCATATCTCACAGGCCACTATTTAGCTCTCCCAGTTAATCATCGAAACCGAACGCGCCATAATCTTGACAGTTTTGGTGCCGAAATCCGGGACCTTACGCGTATAATTTGGATTACTATCGGAATTATTGTGCACAATCGACCAGCGAAAATGGACGAGGGTGGAGAAAGCACCTTATCGAAAGGATCAATAACTTATCCCGTCGTAACTTTGAAAAATATCATCCAAAAACGTGGTACTCTCAAAGCCTACATAACCAAAACACTAAATCATTTGAAAGCCGAAATGGCCAATGCTACTCCAAGCCATCAAGTGATCCGTGACTATATAGTGCAACTGAAACCAAGCGAAAACCAGCTCGTTGCTTACGACGAGGAAATTGGGAACATTTTAGAAGGTACGGACTACGAAAGGGATGCGACGGCGGCTTATGATTATCACGCCGCATACCTGGTAGTCATTGATTCCGCGAAAAGTTTGCTAAACGGTGCCGCGCAACTTAAGGGTACGTCGCGAAGAAACACTCCTCAAAGCCACACCAGTTCACAAAATCTGGCCACCAGCATGACAGGAAACCATTTCGGGACCATAGGACAAAATGTGAGACTACCTAAACTCGAAATTAAACGGTTCAGTGGAAATATCAGTGACTGGCAGCAGCTTGGCGTGGGTTTATATCCTACTTCCGGGTACCATAGGAGAATGGATGAAGTATTCTTTATCCATAACAAAGGTTGAAATTTGGCAAAGAGTTTCCTCAGACCCCGTGAATGATATGAGTAATTCTAAAACTCCCACAAGTGTCCTTTCAGTGGTTTAACTTATTTTCCCCTTGAAAGGAATTAATTAGAAATAGTCCAACGCCTGATCTATTGCACTACCGGATTGCTGAAGTGTTTCGGATTATATTGATATTGTATTTTTTCTATGATGGGGATAATTATTGGGGGATTTTGTCCCGAGAGTGGGGGATTTTTCATTTTTCTCGGATAGGGTTAACAACCAGGGATTTTGTCTAGGGATGGGGGATTTTGTACAATATCAGTTATGGGAGATTATGCCTGGGGTTCTTCGTCTTGGTAGTGTCTAGTCCGTATACCCATGAGAATCGATAAAAACCTAAAGGCTATTTTTCAGTTCTAATATGCATATCGAGATATTGAACATATTTTGAACATATTACCAGTCTTTTATACGTCAATCAATCCTGTATTGCGTTTTTTGCATAAGTAAATAAATCGTCGTAATTATACTAATACAGAAATTCTATATTAAAGGTAAAAAAACCATTGCATTTCATACTGTGCAATTAGAGATCGGAATATTGGTTTGTGATGGAGGAAGTAGTAACAAGGCAGTTTTAAGGCAAAGTTTGGGCTTTACTAAAGCGATTGAACCAAAAGTTAATAATGAAGATGGTACCTACAATTTCCGAATTAGTACCAAAATTTCAAATTGGTGTAAAAAAGGCACAAATATTTATTGGATGGTTAGCCCAAGCCACCAGCTTAAAAATATGATTAATGAACTCCATCATTCTCAAGATAATGGCACGAGGGATTTCACCAATAATGGTGTTTGTTTCGGATGGAAGCAAATAGTGGAAATGAAAAAAGAGAAGATGATAGGAGAGATTGTAATGAACTCGTGCAAGTAAAGGGCCTGAATCAATCCCATATCGACCGCGACCCCTGGACAAAATTAAACGTCACCCCGGCCAGAATAATGCAAAAGATGGAAGTATTAGGTGAGCTGTACAACTACGCGAACCCAATGTTTGAAAATCAGCCAAAAGATAAATCCTCGGTCATGCCGTGTTTTGACTATTTGCAAGCTTCCCATCAAATATTTGAAGAAGGGTTTCTTTCCCAAAAACCAGCTACTGGCCCAAATTCTGCCCCTGTGAAATCTATGTTAAACGGGTTGATGTATTTTGAAAGGTGGGCATCTTGAGAGGATTTCAGACAAAGAAAGTATGACAAACAATCCTAAGTTTTTAGCTTGGCAAACCTTTGAGCTATTACGAATTACAGTCTACGGATTTGTTGACTATGTTGAGGAGTTTATATCGAGACACCCTTCAAAATATATATACCCAGTAAGAATCAATGGCAGTAGAAACCCTCTTCAGCCAAATGAAGTATGTAACTGCTGGAAAATTAAGCAGTTTAAACTACTAGAGTGCTCGAAGAGCTTTATTAATTAAAGGATGTACGAAAACATCACAAAACGCAGAAGCTTTATACCGCAAAGTTGGACTTGATGTTTGTGACAATTAGAAATTTATTGCAAAAATCACTTTTTAAAAATCAAACACAAAACATTTCTGCTTGAAATATTGTTATTTTTTCTTGACAAAAATTAACTTGTACTATTTTAGATTAAAAATGTAAGAGAATAATTGAAACTATCACAAAATTTTTCTCTCAAAAACAACTATCACAGAATTGGAAAAAATTAGGAAGCTTTTAAACAACTGATTGAGATCAACAAGATCTTTGACTTAAAGCAGAAAACTCATTAATCAAAATTCTCAAAAAAGAATGAACTATCACAGAATTAGGAACTTTTAAAACACTTTGACATCACTATCTTCTTCATGTTTTGACTTAAGAAGATCATACTGGCAAATCATATCCGATAACAGTTCATTCATGGATCCATTTCCTTTCATACAATTAAATATTCGAATTCTTCTTCCAGAATCGTCCGTGGTAAAAAATCGTCATTTTCATAATTTTTTATCAAGTCGTCAAGGTTCACTTCCCTTGAATTCATTATTAACTTTAACGTTTACACTCACGGATGTTATCCGTAATTCCGTATGCTATCTTGTTAAGCCTTAGCCACTAACCAGCTAGCAGACATCCTTTTAAAACTGTTTTCAGAACTATTTTTCCGTTGCAAATAGGCATTGGCAATGTGCAATGCCTCTCCTACGCGAGGGGCTAGGAACTGTGAGAGAGGAAAGGGGATTTCTAGGTTTTCATGGCGTGGGGATCTTCCAAGTGCTTTACTTTCCCCCTATCTACTTCTGCTAATAGTTTAAATAATTTCAATTCAACGGTTCAAAACCTTCAGGAAAAGCTTAGTTTTTATAATGAATAAAATTCGAATTTTAAAGTAATAAATTAATTTATCGTAGGTTATTAATGCTGAAATAAAATTATGCAATGAAAGAGGAAGTGACATACATTTGGGTAGGTGTTTCGCGGGAGATTCGGGTTAAAGAAATAAGACAATAATTTGAGATGGTGAAATGTTTGGCGGGAGATTCAAATGTCGATTTGGATTTGGGTTAGAGAATAAGGTTTTAAGCTCTCTCTCTCTCTCTCCTTATGGAACCAACCCTAATGTTTACATTTGGATTTGGGTATTTAAACATTGGAATTTTTAGAGAATAGTGTCCCTGGATACATTTCAAGTGTTTTGCTTATTTCCGCTCTCGCAAATTTCCAGGAGGCTCAAAGTATTTGACTTATTTCCGCCCCTTTCAACCTTTTCTTGCTGTGAGTTATTATGTCGGTTTTATTTTAAGCAGGGACGCAAATAAGATAACTTTGAGACACCTATAGGGGTCACTTCCTCACTGGATCAATGTCCAATAAATTTATTAGGTGTGCAAAAATGTTAAGCTCCCTGGAGCAGCTTGTTTAAAAGTAAGCACTTATTTGGTAAGTCCGCCAGAACGAACTCTAGTTGAAACCACAAAAAAGGGTAAATAGACTGTGCGCTGTCTGCTGCGAGTTACATTATTTCTATGGAAAAATTTGAACGTTTTCACCAAAAACACTGACTAATTTTATGCAAAGGAAAACTACCCTTAGCAACATTATTTTTTATAAAATAAATTAATATATGAAGCACTTTGAAATTTTACCCACATATTAAGGGTCCAAATTTTAGTTCAGATGCAAGTTTTCAAAACAGTAAACATAATACGAAAAACGTAACATCCAATCAAACAAAACCCTTATACATTAAAGGCAGTATTAAGTCTTATCTAAGAGAGCTACCGCTCTCTCAGAATACGAAATATTTAGAATTGTAAGAAACCCATTTAGAATTATATGAAAACTTTTTGGAATTATATGAAAACGTTTTGGAATTATATGAAATTTTTTGGAATTAAATGAAAACTTTTTAGAACTGTATAAAACGTTTCGGAATCATATGAAATCCTTTTAAAATTATATGTAAACCTTTAAGAATTATATGAAAACCTTTAAGAAATATATGATAACCTTTTAAAATTATATGAAAGCGTTTTAAAATTATATGGAAGCGTTTTAAAATTATATGGAAGCGTTTTAAAATTATACGGAAACTTTTAGAATTGTATGAAAACCTTTTAGAATTGTATGAAAACCTTTTACAATTGTATGAAAACCTTATACAATTGTATGAAAACCTTTTACAATTGTATGAAAAGCTTTTTGTTGTAAATTAGAGATAATACCGGTTGTGTTTTTTTTATCTATATCCAGATTCTATTTTCTATACTTGTGTTTTTTATGCATCGCGGTCATTCTTGTAATCTTTATTTTTTATCGCGATGCCGTAACTATATAACCGGATAACATTCCGATAACGTTTGTCAGTTCCCAGTTATCTGTTCTCAGATATCAGTTGGCAATGTTCAGTCAGAAATGTTCCCGGAAATTAACTTAAATGTTTTAATTAAATTAATAAGAGTTTATAACCAGTTAAACCCAGAGTCGTTCTTGCGTCAAACAACAACAGGTTATGGGCCCAGCACGCTTCCACTGCGCAAAGGTTTAGAAGTCATACGAAGTTCAACGCCGGGAAGATTATCCTGTAAGGTGCGGAGTCAGACGAAGAATGGCCGGAAATCACCTGGGACGAATCGAGACGTTAACTAAAGATAATTATGATACCTGGAAAATGCAAGTGGAAGCCCTGCTTCAAAAGAACGATCTCTGGAAGTACGTAGATGGAACTTCAACAAGGCCAACTCTGGTACGGGGAACGGAAGGCAACGCCCAGGCAGTCGCTACCTGGGACAGTAATGATCGGAAGGCAAGAGCGGACCTAATCTTGTCGATCAGTCCGTCGGAGTTGAAGCAAGTAAAGAATTGCACCACCTCACGGGAACTGTGGAAGAAGCTCGAATCCATCTACCAGTCCAGTGGACCTGCCCGAAAAGCCACGCTGCTGAAGAAACTGACCCTCAAGAAAATGAAGGAGGGAGAAGATGTCCGGGATCACGTCCGAGAATTCTTCGACGCAGTAGACAAGTTGGCTGACATGGGAGTAGCTGTAAACGACGACCTACTGGCCATTATGTTGTTATACAGTCTACCAGAATCGTTTGAGAACTTCCGGTGCGCAATAGAGTCCAGGGATACGTTACCTGATCCAGAAGCCTTAAAAATAAAGATCCTGGAGGAATCGGACGCCAAGCAATCTAAAGAAGAAGAACCCGTGCAGAATGCGATGATGGGCAGTAACCACTTTTCCCGGAAAACTGCAGAAAGGGGTAGACGAAGAAGCTTACGTGGACGAGGAAGCACGACCTTCAAGTACAAGTGTCATGGATGCAGGAAACCCGGCCACAAGGTAGCCGATTGCCCCGACAGAAACCATGGTTCAGGCATAAGAACCAGAAAGAAAGAAAACGCCCATCATGTACTGGCAGAAAATTTGGCCGAGGAAGAATTCGCATTGCACCTGAAGGCTTATCACGATTCCTGGTGCCTGGACAGCGGAGCCACCTCGCATATGACTTCCAGCAGAGACTGCTTCAATGAATACGAAGAGACCACGAAATCTTTAAACCTGGCCACTGCAGAGTCAACGAAGATACGAGGTGTTGGCGAAGTAAAAGTACACGCAACGAATGGCAGCGACAATCGAATTCTTCGCCTGGAACGAGCCCTTCATGTCCCGGATTTAAGAACAAATCTCCAATCCATTGCCAAGATGACAGACAAAGGACATGAGGTCACATTCAAGAAGTTGCAAGCCTGGATTAAAATGGCAACCGGGGAAGTGATTGCAGTTGCTGACAGAGTTGGAGACCTTTATTTCCTGAGAAAGACTGAAGAAACGGTCCATGCAGTGCAAGCGGAAATAAAGCCTAGAAGCAAGCTGGAGAACTGGCATTTCCTACTCGGTCACTTGAACGAGAGAAGTTTAAAGGAAATGGCCCGGAAGAATTTGGCTACGGGACTCAACATTGAAAAAGATGGGAGCCTGGGAATCTGCCAAATCTGTATCAAAGGAAAGCAATCGAAGGAGCCGTTCCCGAAAACCGAAGATAGCCGAACCTCGCATGTCCTGGAGATAGTACACTCTGACGTATGCGGGCCGATGAGAGTAACGTCGATGAGTGGAGCCAAGTACATCGTCGTTTTCACTGATGATTATTCCCGGTGGAGTGAAGTCAGCTTTTTAAAACACAAGAGCGAAGTGTTGAAAGCCTTCAAAGAATTCAAGCATCGAGCTGAAGTGGAAACCGGGAGAAAAATCAAGACCTTGCAGTCCGACAACGGAACCGAATACTGCAACAATGAATTCGACAGATTCCTGAAAGACTCTGGGATAAAAAGAAGACTCATCGTACCATACTCC
Organism: Phalangium opilio; assembly: GCF_054372755.1. NCBI lineage: Eukaryota > Metazoa > Arthropoda > Arachnida > Opiliones > Phalangiidae > Phalangium > Phalangium opilio. The sequence goes on from NW_028324154.1 coordinate 2,953,744, forward strand.
CCGGAACAGAATGGCATTGCTGAAAGAAAGAACAGAACACTCCTGGATATGGCCCGATGTATGATGATACAAGCGCAACTTCCACCATCATTCTGGGCAGAAGCGATGGCCACGGTTAATTACATTCGAAACCGTTGTCCTTCCCGGAGAATAAATGGAGAAGTACCATTTACCAGATGGATCGGAAAGAAGCCATCCCTGCAACATTTGAAGATTTTCGGCGACAAAGCTTTGCTGTTGGACGAAGATAAAAGGAAGGGGAAGTTTGCAGCCAGGTGTGCTCTGACAAAACCGTTACCAGCTTTGATTTCACTAAGCCATTCAGCATCCACTTTCCCAGTCGGGCCGAGTGGACTAACCTGCTGCCTCTTGGCACTGGGGGTGAAACTATTTGGTTCACCGATGGTTCCAAGACTGATTCCGGCGCTGGCGCCGGCTATTACTGCCAAACTACAAGGGTCGGTTTTTCTGCTTGCCTGGGCACCTTTGCTAGTGTGTTCCAAGCGGAAATTGCCGCGATCTGTTATTGCGCAGACTACTGCATTAACAAAGGGTATAACGGACGGACTGTGAGGATCTATTCTGACAGTCAGGCCGCCCTGAATGCGCTGGACCAGTGTCAGATTACCTCTCAACTGGTGCGTAGCTGCCTTGATCTGCTAGCGCAACTGGCGTCCTGCAACAGGGTTCTGTTGTACTGGGTGCCAGGGCATAGCGGTTATTATGGCAATGAGCAAGCCGATAGATTTGCGAAAAGGGGCGCGGAGGCCAAGCTCTTGGGGCCGGAGCCGGCCGTCCCCATCCCCTACGGGCATGTCAAACGGAGCCTGCATGACAGGATGACTGTCATACAAAACCAGCTCTGGCATGACATGGATGGCCAGAGACAGACAAAACAGTTAGTCAATGGTCCCTGCAGGTCTCGTGCTAGAGACCTAATTTCGCTCAGCAGATGGGATATTAGGCTGGCCACCGGTCTTCTGACCGGACACTGTCGGCTAAATAGGCACCTCCATCTGATGGGTCTTGCTGACGACCCCCTCTGCAGGTCGTGCCAGGAGAAGGAAGAAACATCCGCTCACGTACTTTGCGAGTGCGACTTCTTCGCCTCGCTTAGACTAGAACATTTTGATTCACACACTGTGGAGCCCTCGCGGGTCTCCTCTTTTACGGTGGAGCGAATTCTGCGCTACGCTGCGGCTACGGGCCTATTCAAGGCCTGATTTTGAGGTTGCACAATATGCCTTTGGCATCGGTGCTAGGGCGTGAGCCCCGCCTCATCAACAATAATAATAATAATAATGGGTTCCGTCCGAGAAGCAAATTTACTGAAGTCGAAATGTCAAGTTCCTGGGAGAATTTAATAAACAAGGCGGATATGATGATTTCGTCACTCCAGAAGTCCACCTGAAATACGGAAGCAAAGCTAAAGGCGAAGTCCCGGCCACTACACACGCTGCAAAACCGTCTGGCAGAGAAGAATTCAAAGAAGTCAAAAAGGAGTTCAAAGATGAAACCCCGGAAGAATCTAATGACCAGGAAAACGAGGACGTCTTCGAAGAGCCCTCAGAAACCCTCGTTCTGAAGAAAGGTCCCGGAAGACCGAAGAAAATAAGAACTGGAGTACCCGGACGACCGAAGAAATCGTTCAACATGATTCCGAGCGTCTCAGAAGAGTCTACTGAAGAGGCTACTGACGAGCAAGAAACCCTGTCCGATGAGTCAGCAAACCTAGCCATCTTATCAGAACCTTTGTCCATGAAGCAAGCCCTGGCTTCTCCGTACGCAAACGACTGGAGGAAAGCAGTAACGGAAGAGTTCGTTTCGCTTATCAAGTGCGAAACCTGGGACATCGTTGATTGTCTGGAAAACCAAAAGGTCCTTGGAAATCGTCTCGTTTTCCGAACGAAATACTTACCCAGCGGAGCAGTAGAGAAAAGGAAAGCCAGGCTCGTTGCAAAAGGTTTTGCCCAGAGACCAGGGATCGACTACCAGGAGACGTTTGCACCCGTCATTAGATCCAGCTCAATAAGACTGTTTATGGCCCTTGCTGTGGAAATCGGTTTGGAAGTCCACCAAATGGATGTCGTCACGGCCTATCTAAATGGCGAACTCGAGGAAGAAATATATATGGTCGTCCCGGAAGGATTAACAGAATCTCTCGAAGAAATCATCAAGTCAACCCGGTTCGACAAGTCAATCATTGCCAGAGCAAAGAAATGGACCAGGAACCTGGAAGAAGAGGGACATAAAGTCTGTCGTATCAAAAAATCCCTCTACGGCCTAAAACAATCGGGCCGTCAATGGTACAAGAGGTTACATCAAAGACTTTCGGAAATTGGAATGACACCATTGAAGAGCGACCCCTGCTTATACGTTTTAAGAGTCGCGGAAGATATTATGATCATTGGAGTCTATGTCGACGATCTGATCCTTGCAAGCAACAACCCGGATTGGATGACTGAAGTAAAGATTGAACTTGGGAGAAAATTCGATATGAAGGACCTGGGGCCAATCCATCACTGTCTCGGAATGGAATTTCACCAAGATCTAAAACAAAATACCATCCGGATCTCCCAAGCGAAATATGCAGAAACGGTCCTGGAACGTTTCAACATGCTAGATTCCAAAACAATAGCGACTCCAATGGATGCCAACAACAAGTTGCAAAATCCAGAACACCCAGTAGCAGAAGACATCAGTCGTATTCCGTATCAATCTCTGGTCGGCTCTCTCATGTACCTGGTAGTATCAACACGACCGGATATGGCGTATTCAGTCAGAGCATTGAGCCAGTTCAACACAAGTTATGACAAAACTCATTGGATTGCCGGGAAAAGAGTTCTGAGATACCTGAAGGGAACTCTTCATCATGGGTTGCTTCATCGGAAGACCGGATTGCCAATCCAGGGTTTCGTTGATGCAGACTATGGAGGCTGTCCGAAAGATAGGAAGTCATATACTGTATATGTCTTCAAACTAGCCGGCGCTGCAGTATCCTGGGAAGCCCGGAAACAGCGAACTGTTGCCTTGTCCAGTACAGAAGCAGAATATATGGCAATGTCCGACGCAAGCAAAGAAGCCATATATCTCAAAGGACTTCTCAACGAACTTGGAGTATCAGCGCAGGCGATCGAGCTGTACAACGGCAACCATTATATTAATGTTTTAAGTAAATTAATAAAGAGTTCGTAACCAGGTAGTCCCAGAGTCGTTCTTGCGTCAAACAACAAAAAAAATAATAAATAGAAGGCTAAGTTAAACGAGAAGATATGACACCATCATGTGTTTGTTAATAACCTTGAGTTTTGGTGGAAAATTTCTGACTTCCACATCCACAAACTCTAACAACGATTGCATAGATGGGTCGTCAGATGAGGAGAAATTCCGCTAATTAATTCTATGAACCCCTCATCTTGGATGTCATCGAACGAATTCCCATCCTTTACAATATAGCTGTCCGACAGCAAAGAAGTAAACACTAATTGCTCAGGCGAGTCCGCAGCAACCTTTGAAATTTTCTTGGCAGGCATGCCTGCCAAAACCTCCAATTGAAAAGTCTTATTCTTCTCGTGATGGAGAACGTGTTTATGAAGAGTCTATTAGAACATAGCAAAATTTAAATAAGAAAGTCAACTTTTTTAAATTTTATAATTACCGTAGAATGCCGTTCAAGGTTGATAGCGCTACTCGAGCTTGCTTTAATTGTTTTGGCGCATTTGATGTACCTAGCCCATAGAGATCTTTTTTACTAACATTAAGTTGTTCTGAATATTGTTCTTCCCGAAGCTTCCATGTTCGAATTTCTTGGCAAATTTGGGATCCCAAACCGCATCTCTAATTTGCGGATCATTCCCACTTGAAGCTGAGCTAGCAGTAGCTAAGCTATTAAAAGCCTCATCATCCGATGAGGCTAGCAGTAGCTAAGCTATTAAAAGCCTCATCATCCGATGAGCTACAGTGGCTTGAGTTCAAAACGTGAGTTCTGAGAAGTCGACACCATCCTAGAGTACAAAGAAATTAAGTTAGTCAACTAGATTAGGCAGGTAATCCAAAGTGTGAGTTTGGTTATACTACGATGATTGTGTATAACATGCGCAGGGTTGTTTGATTTAAATCAGTTGTCTTTAAATGACTGATTTAAATCAAGCGATTTTTCTAAAAGAAATCATTTGAATAAAATCAAGTATTTATTTTTATTTTTAAATTTTTTTTTTCTAAGATTACAAGAAATAGTTTAAGAAACTTAATTAGAAAGACCTATAGGGTCAGCATCCCTAATTTGGAACACTTTTCTTAAAATGGTCATACCTTAAGTTTGTAAGCTTCAAATGAATATTTTAAGCGCTCACTTTGAAGATTAAAATTCCCTCTATCTCTCAAACACGGCCTAGAAACTCTATCATAAAATCCAGAGAAGATTCAAGTGTAATTATACAACCTCATATTTCGCATAATTTATTTTTTCCCAAATGAAGGGAAAGTCCTCCCATGGGTCTCGGGAAATAAGCTTTCACGGCCGATGGGAAAAACATAGGCTCACGAAAACAATACCATTGAAAACTTCAGATGTTTCTCTTCAAATTAAACACTTTAAACGCCGGGTTAGGCCTAAAAATTATTGAGACAACTCTAATAGAAAATATGTTCTCATTTGCCTAAACTGGAACACCCCGAAACACGGAAATTTACTCTATTTTTACATCCATAACTAGTGTTTTACTCACTAAAGGACAAAAAAAAAAGAAGAATGCATTGATTTATTACCAGTCTAATGATTTTGGTCCCGTAAGCGTACATTTAAATGCGGAAAAGATACGGGTATTATTAGCCCACAATCCAGATTTAGTCATAAACGTGATGCCAATTTTAGCTCATTTAGCATGTTTCGCCTAATGATATTGAGTTCCAAACACCGTATCATGACTCACTTAATGTAAAATGTAGATTCGACAGCTTTTTCGCCACAAAAAGATTAAAGTAGCAGTGTAGGTTACTTTGATTTAACTTGGTAATTATTTCATTTTAAATACCGTACATAAGCGTTAGAGTGCATTTAATTTTACTGTTTAACCCTAATGAACTGACAGCTCGCCAATTTTTGGAGCTTCAAGCAGATGACACTCAGTGTCCTTTAAAATATATGTACAGGTATAAAAGGGTAAGCGTTGGTCGCTAGATGGTCGTAGCATCGCTAACAAATTATATTTGATTAATATTTGTTACAAAAACTCAGATTTTTTGTATTTAAATTAGGGTGTTCCAAATTAGGACGGGGCGTTCCAATTTAGGACGGGGGCGTTCCAATTTAGGACGGACCGTTCCAAGTTAGGGCTGAAATCGACCTTTTCTAAAACCCATTTTGCAGGAAAAGTATGCGTCTTAGCAATCTGAAAATGGGTGCAATAGATCGGCAATAGTTCAAACTTAATGTGTTGGTCTGCTTGTTCACTTCAGTTACTTAATTGGTACTGAAAAATCTTGACTTTCCAAAGAGTTCGAGAAAGTGTTCCAAGATAGGGCTACTGACCATAGTTAAAAACAATCATGATAATAACATATTTCAAGTTTTTTTCAGTACTCTAGTTTGTCTTGCCACTCGTGGTCAATTTTAACTGGAGTAAGATTCGAAATAGGTTGGGAAATGAAATAGTGGTCAAGCTGGTCTTTCAGTAGGGTATAGTCGCCAGAAAAAAGTGCGCTCCGCGAAATTAACATGCATACCTGCTTTACTTAAAAAATCTAAGCCTAAAATAATGGGAAAAGAAATATTATTTACGTATTAAGCGGACAACTCAAACAGTATATTGGGGGTTAAAATGGGAAGAGAAACCAAGCCATTCGCTTGAACGAACTGTTTATTTGGGAGTTTAACTATGGCATCAGAAGGGCCAGGGGAATAACCCATTTTTGCAAGACGATAATTAAATCCTCCGTCTATAATAGAGTGAGTGGTTCCGCTATCTACTAGGGCTTTACAAGAAATTCCTCCGAAGTCTACGGGAACAAACAAAAGTTTTTCATTTCTAGTTTTGTTAATAGCGTTTATGTTTATTTCCGCAACGGGGAGGTGACCAATCACGGATGGGTCATGTTCGTTTACTACTGTTGACGACGGGATGATGCGGTTCCAGTTTCCGATCTCCCGCCGTTCCTCCCGTTTCCCTGATTCCTAAGTCTAGGATCGCGCCAGTTGCTACGCGACAAACGCGGGCATTCATTTCTAAAATGCGAACGACTACCGCACTCAAAACAACTAGGAGGCTCATGTCTAGTGAAGGAAGACGGACGGGATGGTTGAAGATGGTTCCCATTATAACGTCGGGAGTTACTCGGTGGAATTGAGTGGGTTGTTGGCGTAGCATGAGAAGCGTCGTTCGCAGTCACGCTGGGAGTAGGAGCGACGACAGAACCTTCCCCGAGGCAACTTTCGGCTCTAGAAACGTCCACTTGTAATTCCCTGAGGGAAGCGCATTTCTTTGGTAAAAGGATTGTTTGCAGGGACCTTTTCATATTCTTGAATACTTTGGTGGCCTTCTCTTTGCTCGATAGCGGTGTCTCCAGACGGCGCATTAAATTTTGCATAGCGTTGATGTAATCTTGGGTACTCTCTTTGGGTTGTTGTTTACGAGCATCAATCATGTCGTGAATACGATCGTCTTCCTCCTCATTCCCAAATTCATCTCAAAGGGCATCTTCAAAGTCATCCCAAGTCTGAAAAGTACCTTCATTTTCTGTCCACCAATCAGCCGCTAGGCCAAACAGTAGTGTGGGCACCCATCGAGTTAAAAGAATAGGTTCAGGAATGTTTCGGCTGACCCGTACACGTTTAGCTTTTGCTAAAAATTCGCTCAGTGAAGATGAGCGGTCGTCGCTACCATAGTATTTTGGGGTGTATACTTGGGGAATCCAAGCAGCAGGAGTAGCAGCTTCACCGTCCTCGGCCTCGGGCACTTCATCTCGTCCCGCAGCACCGCGACGTTGACGGCGACCCAAATTTGGACCATTGTTTTGATCTTGGTTATTCAGTATAGTGGTGGTTAGGGCTTGTATTTGCGTAGTAAGTACAGCTAACAAATTTGCTTGATCATCCAGTTGCCCTCTGGCCTGAGGTACTCTAGGGGTAGCCTGTTGTTGTCTCAAGGGACTGTCTTGTTCATCCATGTTCCGAGAACAGAGGGTGGCAGTCTTCGTAATTGGCGAGCGGTACGCTCGTGGGCCTGGTAAACACGTAGGCACTCCTGACAACTATTGTAACGTCCCAAACCTGGTAAGCACCCGTCACAAAAGTTATAATTCCGCCACGCGTCGTTGTCATCAAAATTATTATGAGTTTCTGTGACACTCATAGAGAGCAGCTGTTTTGTCTCAGCTGGAATGCATCAGTGAAGGGAATCTTACTGTAAGGATCCCGGACGGACCCAAAGTTATGTTACCGCTTTTCTACTAACTAGTAAAATATCAGATTCCCTTCTGGCGGATAACATAAGTTATGTGTTCTCAAATGAGCTCCGGGTCCAATTATTGTCTAGGGTATGATGGCTTCATGGTGTACGAGGTTAAATGACTTCTTTTATTTAATCAATAACTTTGGTATAATTCGCGATATACTCTTCGCGACTAAGGCCCAGCAGATCGTCTTCTTCTGGCACCCAGGGTGTGCGGACCCTCCGTATTCTTCGCTTGTACTGGGCCGCGACTCGTTCCGCTCCCAAACTTCGTCTGTCTTTTTTTATGACTGTCTCTGTCTTTTTATTCATTGGCGTCAAGTGGTTTCTTCACTACTTAGAAAAAATTAAAATACTCTTCGCTTCTTAAAAACTTGATAATACATTTTGAGAGATTAACTATTGCTACATTGAACTATAGTTTTAATCGTGACACTCCCTCCCCCTCGAAACCGAACGTCCGCGAGAGGTCAACCAAACAGAAAGGATTCGGACACAAGCAACGGGTCGCGACAGTGGACCTAAGGTGTTGAGGAGTGCGGGATCACTCGAGCAAAGTAAACAAAAAACGGAGGCTGAAAGCGGTTCTGAAACGGTACGCGAAAGGTTTTTAATTGCCATTAACAAGTTAGTTAAAGGTTTTGAACCTAACTTAATGGATTTTGAATACGTGTCTGTACGTGAAAATCGTTAGTTCTATGATTGTTTCTAAATCGAATCAAGTGTACTATATGCTTATAATTTCGCGAGTTCCAAAACCAAACCAAGGCTTAACGAAAAGGTAAAAGAGATAGATGGCGGAAAACATAGAGTAAGAGAAAATATTAAGCCCCGCCTCCGTTTCCAGCCTCCCCCACCCATGAGGGGGATTTTCGACTATCACGCGCGCACCGGACGCCTTTTTAGGCATTCTTATAGTAAATTAATTCTTGTTTTAACTAATTATTGGTAATAATACTTATTGATAAGCTACCAAATTGTGTAAAAACTGCCGTTATTTCTTTTTACGACACTAAAATGTACTATTGTTTTAACCCCTTAACTCGTTTACTAATCAATACAAAACATGAGTATACCTAGAACCGCGTCGTAGCTTAGTTTGTACCTTCTTCAATAGAATATGTAAACCTTATCTCAATTAAATCTAGTTCTTGTAATATACGAATAACGTAAGCATTGTTAACGCTTTTCTACTAACTAGTAAAATATCAGATTCCCTTCTGCGTTCTCAAATGAGCTCCGGGTCCAATTATTGTCTAGGGTATGATGGCTTCATGGAAGAGAACAAGGTGTACGAGGTTAAATGACTTCTTTTATTTAATCGATAACTTTGGTATAATTCGCGATATACTCTTCGCGACTAAGGCCCAGCAGATCGTCTTCTTCTGGCACCCAGGGTGTGCGGACCATCCGTATTCTTCGCTTGTACTGGGCCGCGACTCGTTCCGCTCCCAAACTTCGTCTGTCTTTTTTATGACTGTCTCTGTCTTTTTATTCATTGGCGTCAAGTGGTTTCTTCACTACTTAGAAAAAATTATAATACTCTTCGCTACTTAAAAAATTGATAATACAACTCTTCGCTTCTTAACAAAATGATAATACATTTTGAGAGATTAACTATTGCTACATTGAACTATACTTTGATGGAGAGAGGTTTTGAGAGATTAACTATTGTTCACTTTGAACTACTTAAAAAGATGAGAGAGATATGAACAAACATGCTTCATAATTTTAATATTATAATATTAATTATAACAAGAGTAATTTTATAGGAATAACGTATATAAAGAATTGATTTAATATAATATCTTAACACTTCATAGTTTTAATCGTGACAGCATAGATGTAGATACCTTAAAATCACACACAGAATAACATTACGAGAAGAGTGGATGTAGAAAGGGCCTACAGAACGTACAGAATTAACAATAAATCATCCCAAAAATGTACACAATATCCTACAATACCACTGAAGTGACACTGAATGTAGTCACCATCGACAAGTCACGTGACGTCATACCAATACACTAAAAAATAAATTCAAATTTTGCGCCAACAACATCACGTGATACGTGTCGTCAACCCCCCCCTCTGGCACGGTACCATCTAGAGAGAAGAACGAAAAGGGGGAAGAAATGAACCCTCTCCTCCCAGCTACACGAAGTACCACCGTATACGGACAATCTTGTCCGTATACGGTGGTCTATCCTCTCTAATATGAAACTTTTTTTTAAATATGAAAAGAGTTTTTAAATTTCACTTCTTACTCATTAGAAGTGCAAAAAGTCCAAAAAATGCTGTTAAGAGACCTCTTTTACATCACCGTAATTAATACGTAATACTTGGCTTTAAATATTGCCTTTCATTTCATTCTCATTGAGATGTTTGAAAAAGTTGGATAAAGCACTTTCAATATTATAAAAAATCTGCGAGCTCTCGCTCTCAGATTTAGAAATAAAAACACCAAAATTGTTTTTGGGATCGAGTTTTCGATCTACGTTATAAGTCATATCCAGTAGGTTTTTACTAAAGTTTGATTGGGAACCGCACAAGCTTTCGATAGCTTCATCAACATTTTTAACCAATCCCGAGATTGTTAATTCGTAATTAACTTCGTGCACGACAATATCAACTTGAAGCTTTTCTTTCATACTTTCCATTGACAAAGTAAAATGATTTTTTCACGAGACTGTTTTTTTTTCATAATTTGATCGGGTTCAATAGAGGGAATTAGGGCTCTAGACTTAAAGTTGTCTGCTAGTTTTACGCCTTCGGCCACCTTTTCAAAAAAATGTAGTAATTAGAATTGAAGACACGGACAGGGTCGAAAATAAGAAAAATTTCTTATAGGACATGCGTCCAGTCCAGTGACCCCCTGTTTGACTTGAAAATTTATTGGACATTCTCCACTGGAGTGTGCAAAATAGTGTCGAATCTCCATAGTCAAGCTATCAAAACTTCGAATAATTTATTGGTCAAACTGTCCAGTGACCCACTTAGTTTTTAAAAAAAATATGGGACATTTTAAAAATTTATTGGACGATGTTCAATCTCCTGTGCTTATTTCCGGCCCTGGACACGGAGCTAAGACTAAAGCTCTAATTGTTAATAATAGTACTAATAATAATTAAAGCTTTTTCTACGAAGGGATGTCCACACTAAGCCTAAGGCTTATTTACAGGTGGGTCCCTTTAAAATGTATAGAGGGATGGTGGCTACTACCTATGCCATGAAAGCTTAAAAATAAAATGATCGTCACGTATTAAGGAAAAACTTTGACTTTTCACGTTAATTCTAAGTTTTCACAACAACGCTCCCGGGTGGGCTCCGACCACCAACCTTTCAAATAACAGACGAAAGCGCTAACCATAACGCAACGGAAGCTTAGAAATAAAATGATCGTCACCTATTGTGGAAAACATGAATTTTCACGCTACTCATAAAATTTCACAACACAGCTCCTGGGTGGAACCAAACCACAACCCGTCGGTTAACAGCCGAACGCGTGTATACCATAAGGCCACGCAGGCCTAGAAAAAGGATGATCGTCACGTATTGTGGAAAACATATGAGTTTTCACGCTACTCATAAAATTTCACAACACAGCTCCTGGGTGGAACCAAACCACAACCCGTCGGTTAACAGCCGAACGCGTGTATACCATAAGGCCACGCAGGCCTAGAAAAAGGATGATCGTCACGTATTGTGGAAAACATATGAGTTTTCACGCTACTCATAAAATTTCACAACACAGCTCCTGGGTGGAACCAAACCACAACCCGTCGGTTAACAGCCGAACGCGTATACCATAAGGCCACGCAGGCCTAGAAAAAGGATGATCGTCACGTATTGTGGAAAAACTTTCACTTTTTACTTTACTTCTGTGACTTCACAACAACGCTCCAGGGTGGGCTCGAACCACCGACCTTTCGATTAACATCAGAACGCGCTAACCATAACGGCACAAAATATTAGAAATACAAGTTGGGAAAACCAAAATATTACCTCTCCGAGTCGAGAACATTATATAACCTTAAGTATCCAATGAAAACGACGAGACTAACATCCGCTATTAATCTAGATCCGATAGGTTCAACTTTAAAAACATTTTTGCCTACCCTCAACTCCATTATTGAATTAACGATTATCGAAGAATTAGACGTATTGGCAAATATTAGCGATATTTTCAATGCTTTCTTATTATTACTCACTATATTGTATGGATATGCTATTCGATCTATTCGAAGACATATCGGAACTTTAAAACACGAGAAAGATTTGGCTTAGAATCCTCCTTATGAAATAGTATTTGAGATAACGTAAACCCTTTTTGTTAGGGAAATAGTACAGTCATTTTAGCCCAAAAATAGACGGAACCCGCAACAAATTGAAACAAAGCTGAAAATTTCAGATATTATAGACTTTTGGGCGCTCTTTAACGTGGTGTGGTCTCCCACACTCTCCCATTGGAGAAATTTCCGCCATATTGGAAAATGGCGGACAAAATCGAGAAAACGTTTAATAAATCCGGTTCTATTTAACCGATTAACACGTAATTAGGCTTCAATTGTAGATCACCTTCAAACACAAATTCACCTCTTAAGATATTTTGTCCTACAACTAACCGGAAGTTCACAATCTGACTCTGTAGATTAGCCTCATATAAAAATGGGAATTTAAAGCATTTTATGGTTTTTATATTCAAAATACATTTCCAAAATCGAGAAAAAGTTTAATAACTCTGGTTCTACTAGCCCGATTAACAGGTTATTAGGCTTCAATTGTAGATTACGTTCAAACACATAATTCATCCTATAAGATATGTTGTCCTACAACTAACCGGAAGTTCACAATCCAGCCCGGAAGGTAAGGCAAATCTAATTTTTGAGTATTTCGAAACGGTTTCAAGCGAAATAAATGCAAAGCGGGGTTTAAACCTAAAATATATTATTCCCATTATATTTTTACCTCTTTAAGTGACAATGACGTCACGGAGAGATATTATACTGGACGTGAATGGAGGAGGGTGTCTGTCTGTGTGTGCTGGTCACCGCGTTCGCAGTTGGCAAATCGGAGCAAACGTGTTCGCAGTATAATTTTTGGCTTCTACTCCCAACGTTAGGATCAAGAAGTGCGTGGCGATAGGGTTACGAAAAACGTCTAGCCTCCCAATTGCAGGGCCTCAACCAAAGGTTCATGCAATTGCGGATTTTTTATCATTTATTGTTAATCAATCCCCTTATATACCCCAAATTTCCAAAAATTGTTATTTTAGGAATTAAGTTTCTTAAAACGACTTCAGTAGAATAATGTTAAACTACTGACGACTAAAGTAAGTAATATCAATTATATTTTATTAATTATTTAAGAATAACCTCTTAATTGCGTCTCGTATCGGAAAGGTTTATTTTGCTTTACCAACTTGTATATTAGTATATTTATCAATATTGGTTAAGCTTAAGTTTAATCATAGTCCTCTACTTGAGGTTGAGCCTCAAAATCTCAATGTTCATTTGAACAAGATACTCCCTTGCATTGTCTACAAATTGAAGAACAGACTGGACCAGTTTTACCGCATTCACATTTCAAGTCACAGACTTCCTTGCATTTACGAGGGACCATCTGCAGAAGCTCAGCTGGAGCAGGTTGTAGAGTGGTAACGATTGGTTTGAGTTCAGATCCTACCTGTCTCCAACCCCATTCTCTAGCATTTAGGCTGCTTCCAAGCCACGTTTGAACTCGGTGATAAACTCTTATTTGAATGCTGCTTTGCTGCCGCACTTGTTGGTGGAAGAGAAGCTAATTCAAAAGCTCAATTCCATAATCTTCATTTAAAGTATAAACTTGGTTATGTCAACTTTGTTTCTCACGCTTTAACTCAACTTTAGCCGTATTGACAGGTGTGGGCGAACAATGGTATATATTAAAACATTAAGTTTTATGATGGTACAAAGGCTGTTTTACCCTATCCCGTACTATACATTATAGCTCTTGCCAGAAAAGAAACAAAATTTGTCAGTAATACGAACTATATGTTTAATTTTGGAAACGTATTCTGAAATTATAGAAACCATAAATGCTTTAAATCCCCATTTTTTACATGAGGCTAATCTTCAGGGTCAGATTGTGAACTTCCGGTTAGTTGTAGGGCAAAATATCTTAAGAGATGAATTATGTGTTTGAAGGTGGTCTACAATTGAAGCCTAATTACGTTTTAATCGAATAAATAGAACTGGAGTTATTAAACGTTTTCTCGATTTTGTCCGCCATTTTCCAATATGGCGGACATTCCTCCAATGGGAGAGTGTGGGAGACCACACCACGTTAAAGAGCGCTCAAAAATCTATCAGATCTGAAATTTTTAGCTTTGTTTCAATTTGTTGCGGGTTAAAACCTATTTTTCCTGTACTAAAAATATCACTAACCTTTAATATTCGCGAAAAGGAGTTGGAATAACCCAAATAATTACTCTCAGTCCGGGCAATTCCTTTATTACATATTATTTTTCCATAAAAATGTCTTCATTCATGACGCGTATTGTAATAGCTGCATTCCACAAATTTAAAACAAGTATTTATATGAACTCTTCTAAGCCTGTTCCTTGGAACGTTTAAAAGTACATATAATCCATTTTTGAATATCTAGTAGTAACATGATATTACACAGAGACGTTCTTACAATTATTTTATCCACGAGGTCTTTAAAATATTCGTGTATTTCATAAGAGATTAAGTAGTATAGGGCTACACTTCGTACCTCCGTAGGTGTAGAATGTAGGTGTAGAGTGTAGGTGTAGAATGTCAAGGTCACAGTGTCAATGCCCTCTCGCCACGCCCCCTTGGGAAACTCGCGCCCCCTGGCGCGCCCCCAACTCGCGCGCGCCCCCTGGCGGGAAAACTTGCGCGCCCCCTCGCGGGAAAACTCGCGGGCCCCCGCGCGCCCCCTGGCGGGAAAACATTGCGCGGGTATCTGGCAGTCCTGTATCTGTGACGTCATTGGCGGGAAAATCTACAACTGTATTTGTGACGTCATTGATAAGAGACGAGAATTTATTAAACGTACATGGCCAAGGGTTAATGATAGGCTGAAAGTTGCGCAATCCATTGTAATATTTAGTTTGACTCAAAATTTTAGCCTTTTTTCAAGGAGTTTATTTTGAGTATGGTATTGTTTTTAATGGTAATTAAAAGTCAGTCTCTTCTACAACTGTGACGTCATAGATAAGAGACGATAAAAACTTCAAACGTACATTGCCAAGGCTTAAATCTTCTACAATTGTAGCTGTGACGTCATTGATAAGAGACGAATGGAATCTTTGAACGTGCATTGCCAAGGGTTAAATCTTCTACAATTGTAGCTGTGACGTCATTGATAAGAGATGATACGGGTGTAGAGTTACGCTTACAAAAGGAACAAAGATTTGTCAGCCCAAACGGAATCAAATACCAGTACTTAGTTTCAAAATACAATCACAGAAAAGTAAGCGTGTGTAAATACTCTCCTTTCAAATCTGGCGTATTCAAAGCAATTCACGTCTAATTTTCTATTAGAATGGTACTAAAGCCAAGGTGGAGGCCGAGGCTACCCCGTTTACAGGTCAACACCAAATGCCAGGACTCGTCCTAACGTGTCTAAACCTAACCTACCTCCAAGTTATAACGAAGTTATCACTGATTCAAAATAAATCACCGATAGGTTAGTAGTGGTTTGAAAGCAATTACCTATACTAAACCGGACTATTTTGGTAAAGATGTCGTACTTGCAATGGTTTAATAGTAGCAAAATTTCTTCCAACATATAAATGTTTAAGGGATTTGTTTTTTCCAGCTAAATCGGCATCGAAATCTGAAAGGACTCGACTTTAATTTGAGCTGTTAGATTGTCATACCTTTTGAAATAACTAGTTTTTCAGGCATTTTCCTCCTGTCGTATGTTTATATTTATTACCAACGTTCCAATCAAGGTACTAGAACCTATTTTGTTATTCCCTATTGAAATTGAATTCATAGTTTGTTTATTTAAAAATGGATAGAGCACACATTCCACTATTTAGATATTCAGGGTGTAGAAAGTAAATTATTTTTAATTGATTTTAACATAAAGAACAAACTATTTAGCTGTGCCAAGTGATTGAAAATAGAGTCTTCAAGTTTAAAGCAATTAACAACGAGATTGAAGTTATTAATCATATGAGCATTCAGTTAGGAACTGCGCTCAAAACTATATTTCCTCGAATGTCTTTAGAGTATATATCAAAAGACCTGGTTTGTGGAGGTTTTTCAACGGTATACGCTTGTACGCGCGATTATCGTGAAGAAGTTGCGTGGGATGTTGACACCATCTACTTGTCACACGATAGCAAAGAACTGTCACTGACACAAAACATTAAAGGAAAAAAATACAAGACTATGAAAAACAAATTCTTAATGACAATCTCTTCTCAATTGTAAAGAAAAACAGAAAATAAATGTTTTATTGCACCTTAGTGTATTTTATTGTGGTGGGTTACGGTTAAGGTTTGAAGTGCGACTAGGATGATTATTAGAGTTAGGAGTTGTGGATGTAGAGGCCGCTTCAGATGGTAAGGGCAACCCCTGACTTCTATGTTGTGATCTTAGCCATTGACGTTGTTGCTCGTTCAAACGCCAAAGGAAGGGTATTTGTGAATCTGGGTCCTGTTGCACCTGCGCACCTTCACGCAACATCGGTCTGACCCGTGCAATAGGTAAATTTCTCCATGACGGGTGATTTTTGTATAATTTCTCATTTTCGGTTCTTATTATCTTATTACTTAATTTTTCTAAAATTGCCTAAAAAATATTTAATTATTAAATTCTAAGACCCAATTGGAAATCATAGTATCTTTATTTCGTGCAATTTAGGAAACTATCGAAAATTGGTTTTAAAAGTTTTTCAGTTTCTTTAATCCGATGTTTAAACCTCATGTTATTATATAGTTCCATGTTATATCGATCTTCCAATGATATTACATGTACATTTATTATATGTGAAAAACTAACCAACAATTTTTTATTTTTTACACAAAGATGATTTTCTCTCATCAGGTAAAGTTGTTGCGAATAGCTCCTTGTTGGTGTTTAGGTTATTGGGAGAACTAATATTATCTAGAAGAACTAATTAACCGACTGAAAAATTAACTAGTCTTAATATACTTTTGTTGGTAATTTTGTAAATGAATAAACTTTGAGACTTTAAATGCAGGAAATAGTTTATTTTAGCAAGGTTAAAATTAAATGAACTTCTCGCGTTGGAGGTAATTTCGAGAGTGATTTTTTGAGAGGCTCACTAGCAAGAGACGCGGGACCCCATAGGTCACGTGTCCGTTTTTTATCTTAGAACAGCAGAGGTTTTTTAAGCTGTTATCTTAATCGCCTATATTCTTTTTTTTTACATTGATCTATTTTGTTAATTTTAGACTATACATTATTAATTTTTATGATTATTTGATTTGTTATTTACACAAGATAAAATTACTAATTTTTTCTTTTACACAAAGTTCTAAAATACTTTTCATGGGTCCGCTTTAAAACCAAATGGCAAATTGTCCCAACCTTTAATTACACGTTTGTTAAACGTAAATCCAAAGCTTTTTTCTAGTTTTCGACTTAAAAGAGTGGCCGACGTTTTATTTCTAATGACGTTGAAAGGAACGTCCACTTTTAGACGTTTGGATTTATTTTTTATAGAGTTCACTATAGCTTCAAAGTTTATAATTTTCTCGTTAACACGATTAAGGCAAATTCCTTTAACCTTCACGACAGATTGACCGTCCGTAGTTCTGTAACCGTAACTCTTGGGACCATTTGAAACAAACTCTGTAATTGTAGCGTCCCCTAGTTCGTTAACCCAACACCCTAAATTGTTACCCGTGGGGGGCTTAAAATCGTTTTCCCCCGCCACAAATAAAACGCTATCGGTATCCGCGTATAAGGCTCTTCTACCCAATTTATGTAAGGTTTCGAATAAGGTTAATCTTCCGTAGCACAAAACGAAACAGGCCACATACGGATTTCCTTTGAAATATGTGGGTACAAAATCATCTTTGTTTTTGTACGATAATAAGCACATTTCTTCATTAATTGGTCTTAAATCTACCAATTCCTTTGTGTCATCAGATAAGATACGTACAAGTTCTGTACACTCGTTAACAATTAGTGTTTTGGTTTTGTTTGTATTCATACCAAAACGACCCCAAAGACTGTTGAGACAAATCTTTGAAATAGCTCTCAGCGCGGGGTTATGGACTACTTCGTCCATCTTGATACTTATACCTTCAGATTCGTAAATCGATTCAATATATTTTTGTTTTTGCTCGTCAGTTTTAACGGAAGACGGATAGCCGGAATTAGCTTGTTTTATCTTCAAAAAATTGTTAACATAACCGCCAAATAGTCCATCGTTAACATGTTTTTCATACTGAAATGTCTCGTCGAAATGATGTACTTCGTATATTTTGATAATTTTATAACCCATTTCTACGGCTTTGTAAATTTCAGGCGAAGGCCAAATACCCGAAATAATTCGTTCCTTGTCAGAATGTCGACACTCTTCATTATTTGATTCAAGGGCACATGACTTACACAAGGGGAAAAACAATTTTCCATTAAACCTATATGGTAAAACTGGGATATATAGATCCGTTCGGGGGCAAGAGTTCACACGATATTATACCAAAATAGGCATTTTTTTCATAGTTAAAGTTACTATTTAAAATTTTGGGATGTCCTTTTGGGTAGATTCCGTATTTATTGACAGCGGGATAGAGTGACATGAGGTCGTAATAATAAATTTTTTCGTTTTTTGCTTCATCCGGTTTATGATATAATTTGAAGACTTCTGTCCTTCCACCGTATAAAGCCGACCTGGCTAATATTGGCGGAGGTACCTCTACAGTCTCGCAAAAGGTACTACAAGCGACATTTGTCTTTAACAACTTTTCAAACTCGCATTCCCACATTATTATATACTTTGCATTGGGGTGTAACTTTTTTATAAATTCTATTCTATCCAGACCCTTTTCGTAACAGTTTTTATTTGTATCATTTACTAAACTGTTCCATTCACTACCTTTAAAACATTTCGGACAACCGTGATACGCGCAACCATTGAACTCTAGGATAATTTCAGGATCCTTTGAGTAACCGTCAACTAAATAAGGTCCAATTCTTTTTTCTCCTTCAGGAGATAGGGCTGTCTGTATTTCTACCTTCATTTCTTTACTAACCCAAGCCAACCACTTGATTGCTTTACTACTTTGGTTGTATGACCCACGATAACCCGGACTAGGTACCACACCCAATGTATTTTTTTCTAAATATTTGTGTAAAAACACGTTAGTACAGGCCCCCGATATTGTAATAGCTCCGCAATTAAGAGGATCTAGACCCGATGCTTTTTTGTAAAGTTCTCTAAATTTTGTAATTCCTTTTTGTAAAACTACTACATCTTGTACAGCGTATTCCTCTAATTCGGTCATTATTTTGTACGTGGATTTTTTACCTTTTTCACTGTACCATAAATCAAAGGCTTGTCGGTCCTTTTCATTCATAAATTCAGGTTGAAACGCGGTCTTTTCAGGTAACGGACCTTCATAGTTTAAAGTGTCCTCTTTTAAGAAAATATAAGGAAAAAACTGTTTTTTGTAACTACCCAATTGAAAGGTTTCTGTAAAGGCTCTCAGAGGAAGGGCCACGAAGGAATAACTACAAATAAACCTAAAATTTTGACTTTTAATAAAGAGAGCTAGAATTTTAGAGCCGTCGAATATGACGTCTGGTTTTACATGGTTATTAATTAACCAATTTAATATAAAATACGAATCAAAACCATTAAAATTGTGGGCCACTATAGTCAAATTCTCAAATTTAGGTTTACTTATTTTTATTCGTTTATTGTTCCTTGTATAAGATGTCTCATCTTCTGTTTGGGTAAGATATTTCATAAACTTATCAACACAATCAAAACCTCTAAAAATTTGATAATCGTATTCGGTATCATTAATTTGCATGGCCGAAACTAATAGAACTGGGGTATGTTTAGAATTCATATCAATAGTTTCACAGTCAAAATAACAAAATCTAGTTTCTTTAAAAGTATCATCAAGGGGTTGAACGTAACACATTTTGGGAGGGTGCTCAATTTTACATCTAGAACAAATTGTAAGACATTTATGTTTGTCATCGCGAATTTCTTTGCAACATTTTAAGCACCGTTTAATTTTTAAACAAGTGTCATTTTCTATGTGAAATTGGAAACATTCAGGCCCTTTAAAGTATCTATTACAGTTTTGACAGCGAGATATTTCAATCTGAGGGTCTTCGTGAAAGGTCTCAGAGTAACAACGCCAACATTTGGTTTTTTGATTAAAACATTTGTGTTTTTTTGCGTTCTTTGAATTAGTAAACGTTGTTAAACACGTATTACAATACGACGTGGCCCCAAACATACTGGCTAAACTTTTAATGACGTGCATGTGTTGATCTATTTGTAATAGAAAAATTTTTTTCTCCGAAAACATTTCACCTTGATAAACCTTTTTGAAATTATCATTAGCACTGAAAATAACTATTTGATACTCGGGTTGCAATACTTTTTGAAACATTGCAATTTTGTCTAAACTAACGGGACCAATAGGCACATTAGCCTTGGCATGAAGCTTTAACGCTTCTTCTTTTTGCAAAGGTCTATGACCTAGTTGTATACGTCTATAACGATTAAAATCAAAAGTCAAAGTACTAAGCTTTTGTTTCTTTAAATATGTTAAATCAGCAACCATCGTCCCGCAAACGATTGCTCTTGATACGCATAGTTCGTCATCGTTTATTATGGGTAAAAATGTCCTTCCTTTCTGAATATATTTGTCGAGAGCTATCATCGATCTATTTTTAACAGATCGACGACCTGATATTGGTACATTAACGTTTAAAAATATAGCATCGAGCCTGACATCACCCTCGAGAAAAAAATTTCGCCGGCTTTGACTTACTTGACTAATGGCAGTCATTAATCTTTCCGCCGTTAACTCATTTAGGGCCATAAAATTTAAATTTATAGCATTTTCCAATAAGTCAGACCTAACACAAAATCTAACGTTATTGTAACCTGGAGAAGATTCTAAAATTGTCTCTATAATGGATTGAAAGATTTTTATCAATTGTTCATATACTTCTGTCAATTTGATCATATGAAGGTCTTTAAAAATAATTTTATATTCAGAGGCTAAACAGTTGAACTTTCGAGAGACAGTTTGGTTAACTTTTGATAATTCGTAAAACCTTTTAGGATTGAAATAGGAAAGATCCAAAGGCTCTTCTTCGGATGATGACATGTTTTCTATTTGATCTTAGGCGCGACTCGAAATAAAACTCTTGACGTAGACCTAGGAAACAAACTAAAATATCTAAAATAATATACACTACAAGTTCTAAAATAAAAAAGTATTAATTTTTCTAAAAATACGTTTTAAAAATTCTTTATTGCGTACATTTTCAAATTTCTTATACAGTTACAGGCATTTTCTTTAAAACTTTGTCTATAAGACTGACAACTTCTGGTACCTCATCAAACTTTAAATTTAATTTTTTTTTCGCGCATTTCCCCCCTATATTTTGTTAATAAATAGCCCGTATCTTTAAAATTTTCCAGTTCCAACATTCCCGGGAAACATAGGGTCTGTTTTATGGTACTGCATGGTTTGCTTAAATTTTTTTTAACTTCTTCTATCACGTCTATCGAAATACATATTCCATATATAAGGGGTTTTTTAAAAGCGTATCTTCTAATGTCTATATATAATTTATTGTTTAATTTAACTAATTTTACACCGATATTGTCGCTCTCGTTAAATTTAATTTCGATAGTTTCCCACGTTTGATTTGCCGTCTAAAGACAATAATGATACATTTGGACATGCAGTTTTTAAAAACGTGGAAAATTAAAAAAATCTTACCATGTCTAAAGGCATCGAGAGAATTTAGTTTATGGTCGAGAGATATTGGCTCAAGTGATTGTACGCCGCGAGTTGCGGGGTTATATACTATATCTAAAACGGTCGACGTATCACGTTAAAATAAGTACATTTTGAACTATCATAGATGTAAAAAAATCTTGTTTCCGTTTTACAAAAACAGCTGTTAGTTATAAGAGTGAAAAATATATTATAACCTTGACGTCATACGTATATTTCGAATTACCTTTGACGCCAACCTTGTTTTCGCTTTATTAAAACACCTGTTAATTATAACGAAGCAAAATATAACACGGTATAGGCGCTATATTATTCACCTTTA
Organism: Phalangium opilio; assembly: GCF_054372755.1. Taxonomy (NCBI): domain Eukaryota; kingdom Metazoa; phylum Arthropoda; class Arachnida; order Opiliones; family Phalangiidae; genus Phalangium; species Phalangium opilio. The sequence continues at coordinate 2,975,501 of NW_028324154.1, forward strand.
GGTATAACGAATCCTTGGGTCCTAGCTAGTTTGATAGTATTTTATGGAACGAAGTCTATAACCAACAACTGTTAGTTATAACGGAGTAAAATATAACACGGTATAGGCGCTATATTATTCACCTTCAGGTATAACGAATCCTTGGGTCCTAGCTATTTTGATAGTATTTTATAAAACGAATAAAATACACTAAAAACACAATAAACCATTTAAATTGCAATAAAATATACTAAGGGTACAATAAAACTATAATAAAACACAGTAAAACACAATAAAGCACTCCTCTAAAACTTCACTATACCACAATAAAATACAGATAGGCAGTTGTTTAAATGGTGAAAAGATAAGGTTTTAAAATGGGCTTAAAATATTAATTACATTAAACCTACGTAAAATAATTAGAAACCCATATCATTCAAACATTTTCTTTTTATTCGGATTCTACAAATATTGTTAAACACTATCCCTCGTCTACACAATGTAGAACTTACAAGCGTTTTATTAATTAAAGAAAGTCTGCGAAATACTTATTCGCGAAATAATTATTCGCGTCATTGGATCTCATGTGATCATGAACTTCATTAAACATTAAACTGTGAGTGTTATCACACAAACACTCGGCTAACCTGCAAATCTGCATGGCCTTGAATATATAATGCGTAGCTGTGTCGTTTTCATCACTATAATTTTTCCTTATGGTTTTGTTAGTTTTATATACCATAAACATACACATATGAAGAGCTAAGTTAAGAACTCTTAAGTACTGGTTTGGACAATGAAATTCGTATCCTCCATAATAAAATGTACGAAATTTACATCCCTCCTCATTACGAGGATGGCAACTACCTAACTGACAAATATTTGTGGTTCCATACATTTTGTTCGGTGTCAGGTGTACGGTAAATTCGTGGATACTATCCCCAGTGAATTCTTCCAATTTGAATTGATGAACCTTGTTATTTATGATACATGGAAACTGTCTAACAAACATGTCAATTAATGACCCTGGGGGTAATTGCACTGTAGAAGTTAGTAATCTGTACATTGCCAAGTGTTTCAATCCAAAATTTATATTAGGGCCATTAACGTATTGCCATATATAACCTTTACCATCGGCTACATTATAGACTTCATTCGGTGTGGGGTTTATTAGTAAATACCCCGTTTCGGGATCTGTAGTCCTTTCGGATTTTCCGTAATCTTTATCCCATCCGATAGCACCAAATTTTTCAATTCGTCTTAAGTTGTTTCGTCTAACGACGGCTTCTAAAGTAATGGGTGAATTCATTCTACAATCCTCACTACAGCAGATAGGTTAGGAAGGGGTGTCCGGTGTATTGTCAGTTTCGGAGAACGCTTTTGATTCGTCCCTGATGGTGTAAAAATTAACCAAATACTCTAACTGTTAGTTATAAGAGAGCAAAATATATTTTCTATACGTATATTTCGAGTTATCTTTGACGTCAACCAACCTTGTTTTCGCTTTATAAAAGCAACTGTTTGTTATAAGATATAAAAATATATTTCCAATTATCTTTGACGTCAACCAACTTTGTTTTCGCTTTATAAAAGCAACTGTTTTTTATAAGATATAAAAATATATTTCCAATTATCTTTGACGTCAACCAACTTTGTTTTCGCTTTATAAAAGCAACTGTTTATTATAAGAGATAAAAATATATCCTTTTCAAAAGTAACCTTGGTTCGCTTGTTAAGGACTCTCGCTAAGGGGATTCGAACTCGTGATACATAGAACAACGAGTTTAAAGGCAGATACGTTAACGAGCGAGCCAATGTTACTTGAGGGTGTATTCGGTTGATGACTATAGTACCGTGGATTTATTAATATAATATGATTCTTTCCCCCCGTGACGAAAAGTATATCTGCTGGATAACCAATGTAGTTTTTGCTAACGCATTAGTCGAAAAAATCGTTTAGTTCTAGTTCTTGATAATATGTCTACTGATAAAATGAAACCTTATCCGACTGGATGTTATCAATGCGGCGGAAGCCTTATTGAGTTTCCAGATCACGCCGGACAAACGTTTTATTGCGATGGAGATCTCGATTGTCCTTTAAGACATCACACTGTTTTTGTAACAAAAAATAATCACATACACCCGATAGAAGAAAAATTTCAACCGTTGAGTCCGGATAGAGTGTGTTTAGTATGCGGTACGTATTCGTCAGCGAAGGACGCTCGTAACGCCGAATGTTCCGAAGAAGGCACAACTTGTCGGTTTACGGCTAAATCCGTTATAAAAGCGAGAGGCACCACGACCGTACACTGTAAAATTTGTTTTTTTTTGGCATTTAAAAAACACCAAATGCGACACGAAAAACCGTTGCTTCAAATGCGACAAACTTTACCTTTGTGTAAAAAATTAAAAATAATAATAAAATGTTGCTTAGTTTTTCACATATAATAACTGTACATTCCCAATAGCAATCCAATATTATAACGATATTTTTCGTTTGAATCAACTAACCATTCCACGAACATCTGTCACGACAAAACGGAAACAGTAGGTGTACCATTTTTGAACATTTTTCTCCCAATGTTAGTTCAATATAAACCAACTAGTTTTTCTACCTTTGGCTGCATAGTGATAATTTATCTTTGCGTATGAATTTACGATTGTAGGTTTGTTGTTTGTACATTTTTTTATTTAAATGAGAAAGTATACAGATCATATACAAATAACATTGAGATTACTTGAATATCAAGTATTGATTAACTTAGTTTTGAAGCTGTTGTTTGTACATTTTATATTTAAATCAACATTTATACAGATGAGATTACTTGAATATCAAGTATAGATTAACTTAGTTTTGAAGGAGTCTATTTTCTCAGGCATACTCCAGGAACATTTCGTGGAGGTTATAGTTGGGCATCATATCGACGTCTAAGACTTATACAAATTCTGTGGGGGGAATTTCTTCTCGCCATCTTACGTAATAAGTTGTTGGGGTACGGCCCTTTATGGCTATAGTTTTCACCCGCAACTCTGACTGACTGTAGTTTATCTATCAAAGATTTACAAGGGTCTCTGCGACTTTCTTCAGCCGTTAATGGATCTAAGCGGTTAGGTTTAGACACGTTAGGACGAGTCCTGGCATTTGGTGTTGACCTGTAAACGGGGTAGCCTCGGCCTCCACCTTGGCTTTAGTACCATTCTAATAGAAAATTAGACGTGAATTGCTTTGAATACGCCAGATTTGAAAGGAGAGTATTTACACACGCTTACTTTTCTGTGATTGTATTTTGAAACTAAGTACTGGTATTTGATTCCGTTTGGGCTGACAAATCTTTGTTCCTTTTGTAAGCGTAACTCTACACCCGTATCATCTCTTATCAATGACGTCACAGCTACAATTGTAGAAGATTTAACCCTTGGCAATGCACGTTCAAAGATTCCATTCGTCTCTTATCAATGACGTCACAGCTACAATTGTAGAAGATTTAAGCCTTGGCAATGTACGTTTAAAGTTTTTATCGTCTCTTATCTATGACGTCACAGTTGTAGAAGAGACTGACTTTTAATTACCATTAAAAACAATACCGTAATCAAAATAAACTCCTTGAAAAAAGGTTAAAATTTTGAGTCAAACTAAATATTACAATGGATTGCGTAACTTTCAGCCTATCATTAACCCTTGGCCATGTACGTTTAATAAATTCTCGTCTCTTATCAATGACGTCACAAATACAGTTGTAGATTTTCCCGCCAATGACGTCACAGATACAGTTGTAGACAGGACTGCCAGATACCCGCGCAATGTTTTCCCGCCAGGGGGCGCAGCCGCCAGGGGGCGCGCGGGGGCCCGCGAGTTTTCCCGCGAGGGGGCGCGAGGGAGCGTGCAAGTTTTCCCGCCAGGGGGCGCGCAAGTTTTCCCGCGAGGGGGCGCGCGCGAGTTGGGGGCGCGCCAGGTGGCGCGAGTTTCCCAAGGGGGCGTGGCGAGAGGGCATTGACACTGTTACCTTGACATTCTACACCTACACTCTACACCTACATTCTACACCTACGGAGGTACGAAGTGTAGCCCTATACTACTAGATTAGACATTGGGAGAGATCCCCATCATTACCATCATCCACTTCATCCGAGGTATCAATTACTAGGCTTATTTCAGTTGTTGTATTGATTGGTACACTAAATATGTTACACATGGGAATAGTTCGTTACAATCACAACATGTGTTCCCGTATGTACATGCACTTACTCTCCAACTGTCGGAACATAATCAATCCCAAAGCGTTTCCTTTCTCAATCAAATCACGTTAAGAAATTCTAAAAGTTTTAATTCATTAATCGTAAGGATTGAAATATTGACATAAAGAAGTACTTGGTTCCGTAAAAAAAGCAATATTTTTGTTTTTGAGTTGAGTAGCTTCCAACTTTGCCACAAACATCCGGACTCCCTTACCATAAGTCGTAGAAAAGGTTAATGGTTTTTTTTAAGTTATCGTAGATGCCGGCAACTTTATTATACTCCAAACATTACATAATCACATTCGATGGAATGCCGTTTAAATAACGGAAAGCGGAGATCATTGAAATTTGATTGGGATACATTATTTTTGTCTTAAAAATAACCGTGAAGTTGTTTTTGGCCATGATGAAGCAGGCGATCCAGCTACTCGTTGAAGTACATTCCACGCATTAAATTTAGCACGAAATTTTGAAGGTCTTTAAGCCACCTAAAGCGTTATACGAAATGAATGTATCTAATATCTTACATGATTACGAAAACTAAGATACCCTAAATAGATTAAATTCGGCTTAGGTAAAATCTGACAACAATAGAAACAATAAGTATCCCACTGACCCGTAATTATTTCTCCAACGCCCTATAGTGCGTTGCTTAAACTTCAAAATCTGTTATGAACGATTCCTCCTTATATTTTTATGAGGGCGTTTTCTTCGAGCATTACTTTTGTGACGTAGCTCTGAGTGAGGCAACGACAGTGCTGTCAAACAAAAATTGTTTTACCATAAAGTAGCTTTAAGTAACTCTCTTTATTTGCTTAAAGGGGCTCGCCAGGGCTATTGGGGTGAAGTCCGACGTTAATTCCGGGGGAAAACACCCAGCTCTTTGGTCATAAGAGGTGGTACCACGGTCGCTGAGGGCAGGTAGGCATTATGCTTAACAACAGTTTGACCCCGCAAGCCTCTGGTGGTGCACTTTAATCCCACCGACCGAGCCTCGAGGCATTATCCGAGACTGCTGAGTAATGTACTTAAGTTTCAAAATCTTAAATATTGTTTCCTGGCAGTCTAAAAAACGCCATCCAGAATTGCCGCAAACAAATTAATTAGTTGATTTCTAAAATGAACAGAATGTGTAAAAAGTATGTTTGAATCAATCACTTAAGCCATGTTCACACTTACGCAGGATAAACCGGTTCGAAGCGCTTTACAACACTCTTAAATCGTATTGTGCCGTTCACACGCCACTTTGAAAGCGTTTTGAAGCGCTTCGAACCGGTTTATCCTGTGTAATTGTGAACATGACTTTAAAAGTGAGAAAGTGGTTCCAAAACGGCTTTCCGATCTATTCTTATGAACTTTTATATAAGCCTCAGTTTTCAGAATAGCTGATATCATAGGTGTATAAGATATGTTCCACCAGTGTGCCATTTAATATAGCTAGTAATGCTAAAGAATAACGTAAAGATTTTTCAGAGAATCTCCCTTCTTAGTCATAAGTATGCTCGGAATTTCTGTAACTTTTGTTCATTGGATAAGATCATTTGAAGGGCAATGGTATTTACTCATACATATAAAATAAAAATTATTTTATACGACAAACAATTAAACGAATCCATGGTGTAGTAGAATCGTGTAATTGTATTCCTAATATTATTGGCATAGTTTCAAATAAATAAAGTAAATCTAATCAGGGAAACATAATATTGATTGATTAAAGTTCAACTGTGCAAACATATAAAAAATATAGTTGGGCAATCGTACATTTTTTAACCAATAAAGCAATGTATTGTTGAAAACCAAAAGAAGCCGAGATCTTAAAATAGGCATTATCTTTTAAATAAAAAACATGTAGGCATATTTTTTTCACTGAGTTTTTTTGGTTTCATTCACAATCAGCTGTGTTTTCCGCGCTTGTAATACGCATGTTAGTGATTAACCATTCGGATGTCTGAACTCTATCGCGAGCCGGGAGTGTGGCGCACTCCTGTAAGCCAAGCTTCTGGGCGGCAAAGATTGAGGGAATACGCCACATGTCGGCGATCCTACCCTATAGGTGCCGACTGTCCCGTGTCCGCCGGAGGTGACTTACCCCAATTCCACCTTCCGTCACCTCCCAAGTAAACCTCATTTCCTTCCCTGCTTATACACATACGACCTAACGGCCCCCGTCAGTGCTGGGCCGCGTAGGGTCTCCCGCTCCATTCTTCCTGGTGCTCAAGGCCTGACGGCTAAGCACTAGTGTTGTAGGTGGAAAAAAAAAAAAACTCTATCGCGATAAAGCTATTGCGTAGTATTTCTGCGAAACGAAGTGTTAGATTTTCCTTGTTAAATATCTAATAAAGTCATGGCTGAGGGTGTTTCAAGTCAATCTAAATGCCCACAAACTAGGAGCGACGTTTGGAGGCATTTTAATGTGTCTTTTAAAACATCTGAGGATGGTACCTCAAAGTATAAAGTGGCTCAATGTCGTTACTGCGAAAAGTAAGTATAGCTCATTGAATCGTGTTTTTTTATTGTTTTAAATTATTGTATTTGATGCAACTAATTAAGCACGTCATATACCCAACGACCGAAATCCAACATTAGAACGGGGAATTTACGATACCATATAGAAAAAAAGCATCCGCAATATCTACTTAATGAATCACTAGCAACGGTAAGTTGTAATTTTGTAATATAGTGTACAAACACAGGCATTCTATGGCATGAAATATTTAAAGCCTGATTTAAACCTTTACTTGCTGTACATTGGCGAAACATTTGACTCATTCTGGGTTGTCGTGAACTATAAATCGATCGCGCAGAATAACGCAGTCTTATTGTAAAACCAGGTTGTTACTAGTACTCTTTCAATGCTTAAAGACTGTATTCACACTTGGCCACCACACAATGTTCAGTGAGCTCAACTGTCTAGGCGAAGCAAGGCGGCTAAACCAGTGTACATCCAATCAACGAGATAGTTTCCGTGAAGGCCAATCTTTAAACTTAGCAACAGACAGACGCTATTTTCATTTGGTCTTACGTGACGGAAAATATCTCGCTTATTTTATGAACGCTAGCTACGATGGTTCCTAGGCGTAAAAAGTTGAGCGCACTGAGAAATGTCTCGTTTCTCCTCCCAAAGTACTCGACAAACAGTTTTACTAAGTGCTAACAAGGAACAAAACATAAAATTTTCAGAAAACGTGCACGAAAACGCCAAGCCTTCTAGACGGTTTTAGGGCAAATCGTTCACGTTTAGCTGAAAAACAATCGCAGATACTTTTTAACAGGGTTGGCAAGTTTCAAACAAATTGTTTTAAACTTTGGTTTAAAACTTCTTTTAAACAGCCATGAAAAAACATTAATTTGTTTAAAACGTTTTAAACAAACAGTTTAAAACATGTTTTTTTATGGAGAGGAATTTCGAATATTTTTAACTCGTTTTTTTTTTAAAATGAGCGAAAATATTATATAATAGAAATAATAAGCTTCAGTCAAAACGTTGCAATAATTTGACTGTTTCATATGAGTGTTTAATTGTTTGGAAACCCTTCCAGTTAATATATCCGTTACCAATCTGTATTGAAGACTGATATTCAATAATTTGATTAAGAATATCTTATTTTGTCGTCTACCTAAGGTAAAGGAACAACGTTTTTCTACACTGTTGGTACATTTTACTGTTCTAAAGTGATTACGCGTAATATTTAAAGCCAGGCCCTTGACAGTGCTAAAATTAATACGCTTAATCCGTAAACGGAAAACATGAAGCGCCTACAAAGTAGAAAGGGGTGGTGAAGTTTGAAATGTATGAGTTCTGACCAAGAAACTCTGCAGTATGGAAGCGAAAATTCCTTAATAGTGGCCACAAAAGAAATCAAGCATTTGGACATTTGGGGTTAAATGAACAATTTTACCCATCACCCTCATTTTGCTTGCGCTATTAAAAAATTATATTTTCGTTTTGAAAAGATCTCTTGCTCTTTTTAAACAGTCAGTAGAACATTTCAAATATTCAAATTTGATCCCTTAACACGTACTCCCTTTTAAATAATTAATTTCATGATAAAATGTTTTCGGAAAATCGTGTTTTAAACAATAAAAACACAACTTTTTTTACCACATTTTTGGCAACCCTGGCACGGACCCTTTCTTACACCTTCAAGTTCTAAATTTTAGGAGCTCATGATTTCGTCTTTTCGTGTTTTTCTTCTCAATACGTTTCGTGGTCCGTTGGTCAAGCTGTATGATACTCGCTTTGGGTTCAAATGGTCCCTGGTTCTAATTCCACACGGACAATTTCTCACACCTTGAAATTCTAAATTTAAGGAGCTCTTGCTCTTTTTAAACAGTCAGTAAAATACTTCACATATTCTGTATTGATCGCTTAACACGCACTCCCTTCAAAATAATTAATATCATAAAATAAAATTTGTTCTTGAAAAAGCTCAGATATGTTATTTTTCAATTAATTTGGAGGGAATAAATCGATTAACAATTAAATAAGTTGATTGAATTAAATTATGATTAAGGAATAAATTAATATAAATAAAGAAAAATCGCAATATCGGATCTTCAGTCAATTGATAAACGTCACTCCCATCGTTTGTTTTTTCTGTCTTGGTCCAAACCAAGACCATTTTGTTTAATCAAGCAGGCTGTGAAAATAAGCGCCTTGCGCTAGCGGGAGTAGTGGCTTAAATGGAGAGCCGCGATGTATAATATATAGGCTATTAGATCTGCAAGAGTGATTTTAAAAATTGTTTAAAACTAGGTTTTTTACTGTTTTTTTCTACTCGTTTAAAAAACAGTTTAAAATAACAAATCGTGTTTTAAACAATAAAAAACACAACTTTTGTTTTTTTTTTAAAACTCAATTTTTGCCAACCCTGCTAGGCCGCCTGATTGAGAATAATTTTTATTGTACATAAAAGTTGATAAAACTATAGACATTTCCCTTAGAGATGAGTATTACCCCTGATTTAATCGGGATATTTTCAATCCAACCCGATCCATATCGGGTCGAATAATCCTTGGTCGGGTTGGGTTAGAAAATTACGTTTAACGTTTTGCTGGTCGGGTCGGGTATTGTTTTCATACCGTCTACCCGGGTAGACATTTTTATTATCTTCAATAGGATAGGATCGGGCCCGGGTAGGCTTTTTTTGTGATCTTCAATAGAGCAGGGTCTGATAAAGATTTTTCTAAATGCGCGGTCTGACCCAACAATTTAGCGTTGCGAAAAATTCAACTCAGTCTCACAAGTTTCGGGTGGGGCAGTGGGAGGAGGGCGCGTCAAACTAACCCACAATATATGGGAATCGACCATTTCGATGAAATAAACAGCTAAAGACATGTGGGTCAAACGTTTCCTTCCATCTCACTTTATGGTGCCTGCGCTGTACTCTATTATTATATTTTTTGAAAAATCCACTGGATTTTTCATCTTGGTTTAAACCGGTTTAATCCAGATGGATAAAACCGGACTGGATACCAGCGTGCCAACCCTGCCCAGGGAAACACTGACTATGGGCGGAGCCCCAATTTGCTGGGCAAGATGATACAGCCTTGGATATGGTCTTAGGTTTAGGGGGAGATTTCCTCTTTTCCCTTTTTTCAGCATTCTTTTTCCTAACTTCGATATCCTTCTCAATTGTTTTACAGGAATTCGTTAGTTGTTCCATTGTAGTAAATTGCAAGAAAAGGAGAGGAGCTCTTAGTTGATCCTTTAAATTGCTCTTAATAATAGGAACTAACTCCTTTTCGGAAAGAGGATGGGTCATCTCTAAATTTAACTTCATAACATCCCCGAAGAAATCCTCTACCGACTCCTTATCTTTCTGACTCCTATGGGAAATCTCTATTTTGAGTTTAGAATCAGCTTCAGAGTCTCTAAACTGAGCCTTAAAGTGTCTTTTAAACGTCTCCCAAGCTAAATGAGGATGGGCGGGGTTTGAATTGCAAATATCGTCATACTGACGGATTACATCCCTGTACCAATACAAGGCATGCCCTCTTAAGAGGAGAGGCAATGCCGCTAACCTGTCTTCATTTGATAGCTTGTGAAATTTAGCATATTCCTCAAAAGCAGCTAAAAATTCAGAGGCATTATCGCTGAAAGATCCCATAAATGCTAACCTTTCCGGTGGTTCAATAGGGACTTTTCCCGTCTGAGAAATAGTACTTCTATTTATTAATGAGGGTAGATCCCTAACTAATTTATCCAAGCTAGTAGCAATAGCTTTATTTATTGCTACATTTTCGGCTACGACATTAGCCTGTGTGGTAGAATTATCTGCCAAAGTTTGGAGTAAAGGTAATATAAAGGATCTTAATTCTTCATCAGAAGTGTCTGGTCCAAATTGAGGGACTTGTCGAGACGGAGACATTTGAGTTCCGGTAGTTTTAACTCTAGGAGTAGGTAAGGTGTTAGCAAAACTAACTTTAGGCCTTACGTTTTTTGACGCAGATTTGGGAGAAACAAGGGAATCAATCCCGGTTTGAGGAGGGAAATTTGAGGGAGTTGAACTTCCCTGGGGAGCGGGAATGCTCTTATGAGGGAATAGTTGATAGGGAGAAAATCCCAATACTGAAGAGGCAGCCGTCCTCTTTCTTGTATCAGCATCTTCTTCATCCTTCTCTTCTTCAAGGCGAAGAATCCGGTTAAAGTTCTCCAAAGGATCATCTGTTTCTGGCGGTGCTAGCGTGTCGCCATCGTCCCCCGCAGAGGCAAACAGATCTTCCTTTGAATTATCCTCCCCTTTATGTTATGTAGAATCATCCTCCTCATCCTCAGATGTTCGAGGTGATCTTCATTGTTGTTTATTGTCCGAGTAGGCCATTCTTTATTTTAATTTAAATTTACAATAATCAAAATAGTTAAACAAGTTCAGTTTATACAAAATAAACAAGTAATTTGTCTAAAGTCAATACATTAATTACAAAGATAATTTTATTTTTAATTTATTATTTAATTTGGAATTAATTTAATTATCTTAATTATTTACCAACGTGGAAGCCAAGGCTTAACGCTACGTGGGGGGCGGATATACCGACAATGATAAACAATTTTTCTACGGGACTGACCAAGGGTTAAGGCCTAGTCATTTCGGGTCCCTGATCGGGCGCTATTTATGTAACCCTCAATAGAATTTAACTAAATAAAGAGATTCTCCCGAGGGCCATAAAAATGAATTAAAGACAACTTACAGTTTTCATTCCAAAAATTAGAAGAAGAATCTTCTAAAAACTTTATTCAAAAGGGATAAACCCGAACTTGTCTTTACAGTTCTTAGAAGAGTTAAACAAAACAAAGTGCTCTCTCTGCGCGAGGCGACTACGGAATGACTATATAAGTTTTAAAAATCACAGAAGTGTGGGAAGGGAGGAGGAGCATGTAACATGGAGGCATATATACCCTGCCAGATCCAAGGAGTAGAAACTCCAGGGAATCTGGCAGACATGTTACAATATACACCTTTAAAACCTAAAATACGTGTAATTTCGAGCCCAAATTCCAAAATAAATTTGTTCGCCTTTTAATCTACTTCTGCCATATGATACATCTTGTCTTTCAACCCCCATCCTGAGTTTCAACCTACCTAGTTGGGACAAGCTGACAGTAAAGAAAAGCCCGCGTTGCCTAGCACTGCTAGCACTGGTACTTCACCAGTGCAGGTTTCTTTTAGGGGGAGAGAAATCCACTATAAAAAGAGAGAGAAGGTTGTCGAGAAATATCATTCCTTAACTAGCTGCTAAAACTAAAACATGGGGAACCAACTACGGTCTAACCGCCGGCCCTTCGCCGATGTCTTACCGCCAGCTGATGGTCCTCCCCAAGCCGATGTCTTGCCGCCAGCCGATGGTCCTCCCCAAGCCGATGTCCGCCCACCACCAAGGGACGCAGGAAGGTCCGGGGGAGCGGTACATGTCAAATCAGAGACCTGCCCCCCAGACGCGGAGCCGTCCGCCGGCGCCCCAACCTGGACGTCCGCCAGCCGCCCAACCTGGACCGCCAACAGCACAACCCGGACCGCCAACCGCCCAACCTGGACAGCCAACCGCCCAACCTGGACAGCCAACCGCCCAACCCGGACCGCCAACCGCCCAACCCGGACCGCCAACCGCCCAACCCGGACCGCCAACCGCCCAACCCGGACCGCCAACCGCCCAACCTGGACAGCCAACAGCACAACCCGGACCGCCAACCGCCCAACCGGGACAGCCAACAGCACAACCCGGACCGCCAGCCGCCCAACCGAGCCATCCGCCAGTGGCCCGAACGAGCCGTCCGCCAACGGCCCAAACGAGCCGACCGCAGGAAAATCGACCCACCACCCCGTCGGCAAAAGCTGAAAAAATGCTTCAAATGTGGGGTGGTAGGTCACACGTACAAAGACTGCGTGGCGACGCGTCCCAAAAAACGGAAGGGGGGCCCAATATTTAATTTTAATTTTAAAAAAAATAAAAAAAATTAAACAAATCTTTGCAATTTTGTTCTTTAACCTATCATATATCACAGTTATTTTCCAAATTAACCGAGAGGTCAGGTGTGAGCTTTAAAGTTTAAATTCTAATTTCTATCTCTATTTCCTGCTGCTAAGCAAGGCACGGAAATATTTTTACGTTTTGAGTGAGCCTTTAGCCTTGCTATTATTCCTCAAAGTTGTCGCGATTGATGCTTTCATGATCTGCACCGTATATCTATTTATTTCAATTGAAGCTATGCATTGCTGGGTTACGTCACGTCATAAGTTAATTATAAAAAAACGTCTTGGTTTGGACCAAGGCCGAAAAAACAAACGATATGTGTGAGGTTTATCAATTGGCTGCAGTGGCGGCGCCAGGGGTAGGCGACACAGGCTATAGCCTACTTTTCTTTTCACTTTGGGGGCCCATAAACGCCGTTAAGGCCCAGCGACGCCCTGAATTTTAATATAACATATTTTACGTTGAGAAGGGAAATTACTAAAGCCCATTGTTTCTACAGACAAAAAGGGTGTGAAGAATTTCTCGTTAAAATAAACATGTCTAAGGGATCGTAAATAAACTACTTCACACTCTTATTGGGAGCGAGGGGGTATCGAAATTTGTGACGATCCGTGACGAATGGGGGGGGGTGGCGTCAGATTTAACATTAATTTTGATACGAAATCAGTAGGAGGCCGAATGGCTCTCTTTCGTTATGAAAGAAAAACTCAACATTCCAAAGTCAACCATGGGAAGGACCACTACACTAATTTACCAATTTGTTTATTCCATCATCGCTTAAATAGTAAAAAATTTAAGCAATGATCCCCTACTTATGCGTAAGTGTAGTGAATTTAAACAGCGAATTTAAAATGAAAGAACCAGTTCACTGCAGAACTTCGGCCCAATCAAGCTTTTCTAATTGCCATTTTTAGGAGCTTCGCTTCAAAATGAAAATGCGATTTGCCTGACAAAAACGCGATTCAAATGGCGAAGATAAAGCGAAATTTTTCATCTGTTTTCAAATTCACTTCTTCCACCTCTCCACGCTCGTCATTACCCGTGTTTATATCAGCTGTCTTCTGTTCAATCTTTAGGCCAGTTAAGAATCTCGGTAACCGAACTAAGACGTTTGTTGTTACCAAATACTTATAAATATCCTTGAAATACTTATAAACACCCTTAAAATACTCATAAGTAAATTAAATACTAATAAATATTCTTATAATAGTTAAAAAAATACCATTAAAATGCTTTTAAATATCCTTATATAATTGCAACTCGACATTGTTTTTTAAAATTAAGCATATTCTCACTTCCCATACTAGACTTCACTTGACCTACATTCATCCAAAATAGTATACAAAATTCATATCCACCCACTATTTACCTACTGTGATTTAGCTACAGCTACTTTTAGGCAAAAGGTTTTTAACAATAACTGTCCCGAGTACATAAATACTATGTTTCAAAATCCAAATTCTTCTATTCATGCTACTCATAGTTCTCGAGGCTCTGCCCCATTGGACCGAATCGCATTCGGCCGAAACCAGTCCCAATCAACCGAAAAACCCGCACTTTTGGCGGATTCGGTCCAATGGGACAATCCCATTGGAGCGAAAACCCGCACTTCTCCGGGTTTTGGATTTGGTCCATTGGGACAAGAATGCATGCGCATATACACCCGATGGAACTAAAATGAATTTAATTCCCGGGAGCGCAAAGATTGCATCTTTGCAAGCAAACAATTTCTTTGACTTATAATAAAATAATGGTCAAAGAAATTGAGCACCATACGCGAACATTCTCTAAAATATTAAGCACCTATTTTAGTTTAGAAGAATCAAATACTTTCAGATCCCCGATAATTTTCTTTTTAAAGGGAATTGTAGTTTTTTATTATTTTAAGTCATATTTATCACGTTATCAGCTAGTTAATATGAGAATATTTTGGAAAAGGTGGCAGCTAATTAATAGGAGAATATTTTGGAAAAGGTGGCAGCTAACTATTAGGAGAATATTCTAGAAAAGGTGGCAGCTAATTAGTAGGAGAATATTTTGGAAAAGGTGGCAGCTAATTAATAGGAAAATATTTAGGAAAAGGTGGCAACTAATTAATAGGAGAATTTTGTTTTGGAAAAGGTGGCAGCTAACTATTAGGAGAATATTTTGGAAATGGTGGTAGCTAGTTAGTAGGAGAATGTTTTGGAAAAGGTGGCAGCTAACTATTAGGAGAATATTTTAGAAATGGTGGTAGCTAGTTAGTAGGAGAATGTTTTGGAAAAGGTGGCAGCTAATTAATAGGAGAATATTTTAGAAAAGGTGGCAGCTAACTATTAGAGAAATATTTTGGAAAAGGTGGCAGCTAATTAGTAGGAGAATGTTTTGGAAAAGGTGGTAGCTAATTAATAGGAAAATAATCTAACCGAACCTAACCTACCCGAAAGCAAAAAATAAAAATTTTAATTTAAAACTTAAAAATTGATATTATTATTAATTATACTTTATTTTAAGTACAATTTGTTTATTAATTCTAAATATCTCTGGCCTTGAAAGGAATGAAAGTGAGCGTTTTAATTAGTATCACGAAACATTTAATTTATATATTTTAAAACTACACCACCGAATCGCTGACGGCTATCGTGTTTCAAGTTATATTGATGTATTTTTTAGGGCATTTTCGGACGATTGGGATTTCGGTCCATCGGGAATATAGCCATTGGGCTAGATTTTGAAATTCTAGCCAAACATTTTCTGTCGAATGCGATTCTGTCCATTTACAATTAGGTTGAGAAATCGGCCTTATAAAGAGAATAAAATGGGCAAAAATCTTTAAGAGCTGATAAAATATAAACCGTATGAAACATTAACAAAACGTATTCGTCAATTGTAAAGATTTCGAAAGTATTGACAATAATCGTGTTGTATAGCTCTCACAGATCACGAACAATCAAATATTACAGATATTTTCAACACTAACCTCCCAATCAAAAAGCCTATGTTATTTTCCGCTTCGCAATATTTCCAAATTTAAAATGTGAAACTCATCAAGCTAAATGTTTTCTGATATCAGATCATTTCAATCTCCCAAAAGCAAATATTTGTCGAAAGTAAAACCTAGTTTCCCTTAAGAAATTGTTTGAAGTTGCCATTTTAATAGAACCTCTATTGAGAGCAAAATATTTGGATAATATTGTTGAAAAATATTTTGGGTAAATGAAATTTTGATGAAAAAACTAAGATCAGACTTTTTCAAATAATTGATGTTTAATAATCATGTCTTCAAAAGTGAAAAGTTGAATATCTGTAATTTTCTACACTTACATTTTAGACTTTCCCGTCTTTGTCTACAATGACAGTTTTTATAAATATCTGTTATTAATTAAAATTGTTTAGAAACCATAGGAGAGAAAGTCTTAGGGCATTGACGGTCCGTCGGTAATCTAGCTTAATTACCAGCAGTCGGTAATCTAGCTTAATTACCAGCAGTCGGTAATCTAGCTTAATTACCAGCAGTCGGTAATCTAGCTTAATTACCAGCAGTCGGTAATCTAGCTTAATTACCAGCAGTCAGTAATCTAGCTTAATTACCAGCAGTCGGTAATCTAGCTTAATTACCAGCAGTCGGTAATCTAGCTTAATTACCAGCAGTCGGTAATCTAGCTTAATTACCAGCAGTCGGTAATCTAACTTAATTACCAGCAGTCGGTTATCTATTTTAATTACCAGCAGTCGGTAATCTAGCTTAATTACCAGCAGTCGGTGATCTAGCTTAATTACCAGCAGTCTGTGATCTAGCTTAATTACCAGCAGTCGGTGATCTAGCTTAATTACCAGCAGTCTGTGATCTAGCTTAATTACCTTTAATCGGTAATCTAGTTTAAATACCTTTAATCGTAAATCTAATTTTATTGCCTTTAATTGCTAACCTAGTTTAACTTTTTTAATACCGTTATATTCGCGGTACTACCTAACCCATACCACTAAAAAGTCGCGTGTTCCACAGTTTCAGGGTAAACCACGCAATTCAAAATATGTAAATAAAACTATGAAAAACAATACTTGTACTTAATTGTTTTTAATGAAACTTCAAAAGGCACCAATTTAATGTTCAACCTTTGATCTAAAACCGTTTTCAGGACCTATCGAGCATATAATTCTCAAAAAATGGTCGAGAAACTTTGGCTATCACAGCAAATTTTTCTCATGTTATTCGTACTGGAAAATTCCCAGCTTTTCGTCGAAATCTGTGATTAATTTTATGCAAATTAAAACCACCCATAGCAACTTTATTTTTGTAAGAAAAACTATTGCAAGGATCTCATTGAAATTTTAACCACATTTTACGGTCACGGATTGTAGTTCAGCGGAATTTTTCCAAATTAGTAAACATAATACGAAAAATGTTAAATCCAATCAAAAAACTTCCCTTATACATTAAAGTCAGTATCAAGTCTTGTCTAAGAGAGCTACCAAAATCTACGTGATTAGAAAGGCGTATACGAGAGAGAAATTTTTTGGAAAGCAACATACTAAATCATGGTTCGAGTTTCAACGATACTATCATCCTCTATTCTGAAAAAAAAAAAACAGATGGTCGCGGATCTAACTCGGGTCAGTTCAGTTCGGATAGACATTTGTTTCCACCACGGTTTCGCACAGTGGAAACCGAACACACAGGGATAAAAATTGCGTTACCTATTTGCTTTTTTAGCGAATTTCTTTACGCAAAGAAATTCGCCCAGTTAAAACCGAGTGTTAAAGAACTCTATTCCGCGGTTTTTATGACCACTAAAAAACGGGAAATACCAGAGGGCAGGTTTTCAGTCCTAGATTCGTAGTAGGTTTCGCAAAACATTTGCACCTCTACTGATTATGTTTTAAGAAAGGGCGAAATGACTAAGGCCCATCTGCGAGTATAAAAGTCTCTCAGCGTACCTTGGCCACGCACCAACCCTACGTTAGGTGATTTCTCATCATAACCATAGTATTTGTATGAGGACTACCCTCTTTTTTAAGACACAGGGGGCATCGTAGACGTTTCCTCACCGAAACCAAAACACTGAGGATGCTGGGAGGACTCCTTTGCCGTAGATAGTTGTAGAAAAGCTGCGTTACGGGTATTGACGATTTGGACTCCATCCTCTCCTTCAAGGTGCCATGATCGCGGTTACGTTGACCCATCCAGTTCTTCCTCCTTGGGCGCAGAAATATAATTAAGTTTAAAACTACCCGATTGAGGAGGTTACCATAATTTAATTAATATTATTCTGTTATTTATTTAAGAATAAAATTAACCTATCTTCACGAGTCAGATTTATGATAACTTTATTAATAATGGTGTTTCGAGTAAGTTCATTTATTATGTTACTGTAGTTTAATTAATATTATATTTATTTATATTATTAATATTTTAAGAAATATAATACTGCAGTTTATGATAACTTTATAATTAATGATGTAGCTTAATTCTAAGTTTAAAATTAACCGATTGAGAAAGTAACTATAGCTCAATGAATATTATTCTGTAATTTAATTAAGATAAGGTACTATAGTTCAAGTTTCAAATTAACCTAATGAGTAAGTTACTGTTGTTTAATTACTAGCTCTTGATTTTATTCATAATATTAATGCCAATTTATAACCAGCGAATAAATAAAATCGAAAATTATAAATTAGCAACGGTCATCATATAATGAATAAAGTAATACTAATTTTAGTCACTAGAAGGCGCGCAAATGTGTAATTTGAACCGGGGTCATTTTGTTGGATTGCCAATAACTCGGGGCTCCGTCTTGCTCTTTCTCGTACATGCTTGACCTGGACGCTTAGTAACTTAACCCCAGCAACATACTAGAAATTGTGTAAATTTCTTTAAAAATATATTTTAGTGTTGGTATCTTTCCTATAATATATATTTCTTAGTTTGCTTAAACAAACTTATCTCGTCATATTCCATCAATGTACGTAATGTATTTTTGAGATTCTGATTTCAGAATTCAGAATTATTGGGAAACTGGACATCAAATCCGACAGAAGTATCTAATGCATGGGGAAGCGTGCTCTAAGTATATGAAGAGAGAACAAAGCATGGTATTCTCGAAGACGTCCTTTCATGATATCAGCATCATGTTTATACTATTCGCGGTTTTAAACATACTGTCCATTTTTATCTTTTTCGCTGAACTCTGCTATGCGCGGAAGAATTCAAGGGTAGAGCAAGCTCTCAGAGAAATGGAGCTGGATATATATTTCAGTTGAATCACGAGCTTTGATTTCTTTGTAACTGCAATGGATTGGTTCAAATGCATTGACGTTAAAACATATGAAAAGAGAGTGGAATGTTCAGTATTTCTTCTTAAACTTTGCACTCTTCACTAACATGAAACAAGGTAGAGAAAATAGCGTTAAATATTTCGAATATACGCGTAAACAGCTTTCGAAATAAAAACTTGAAACATAAGTCGCCGATAACCAAGGCATTTTATTTGCAAATTTTGAAAATTTTATAATCTGTGCAATTATTAAGATTGTTTAATGTTTAACCCATTTTTTATGATACTAACCATGTCGAAATCATGAGTTCATTTCTTGATATTTATCTTAAATCTGATGATCATATTAATAGCCTAAGATGGAATCAGATGCGCTCAAAATTTGTCACACATCTTTCTTTCTTGGGATCGAGTTAACATTGATCTGACAACACAATACAAGAAAAGGCGAGCACAGTATTCTACAAAGAAAAATTTCGTCTATTCGTCGTAAATCGAATATAATGAATAATGTGACGCTTTGATAGAGATGTGAGTCGGTAATTTACCGTCCGTAAATTACCGGTAATTTACCAAATACCGCGTAAATTACCTATTTGTATCTTACCGTAATTTTAGAATGGTAATTTACCGGTAAATTACAAAATTACCGCGTTAAAAGCCTGTTAAAACATAAAATACCATAAATTACGGTAATTTATGTGATTTCAAAATTTTAATCGGTAATTTACCCGGTAAATTACCATTTTCAAAAATTACGGTAATTTCACATCTCTACGCTTTGACATCTTGACGACACATGGCTCTATTTTATAGGTTAATAAAGTAGGGAAGCTTACGCGATGTAATTAAAACTTTTAAAAATTTTGAATTGTAATTTTTTCGTGATTTTTATCTGTACTAAAAATATGGAAAGTTAAAATTTGTTTGTTTGTTTTAATGTATGTAGTGGGCCATCTCTAGAACCACTAAACCGATTCCAAAAAATTTCAAAACCAAAATATTACCTCTCCGAATCCAGTGGATGAATACCTACAAACTAATTTAATTCTAGAGGGCCGGTAGGCCCTTCTAGATAAGAACCCACACCCTCCCGTAATGTTAAAGAAATAATTCACAGATTTTAGGCTTAGCGTCCCATGGAAAAAGCATGGGATTTTTGGTGTTCCACTCCATCGAATAACTCAGAAACTACTGCGAAGTTAAGGTTCGGAACACTTTTGAACTATCAAGCAACTATGGAATGTTGAACTTCTGAAGTTTGATTAAGAACAATTAAGCCTAAGTATTTTATTTTAATTAATTTATAAATCATGGTAAAACCGTTACATATATTACACTGTTTGCATAGCATTTTGTTCTGCCTCCAACGGGTTTGTGGCGAAAACGATAACGCTTCTGCCTAGGGAGCAGAAGGTTGCAGGTTCAAGTCCTGGCAACCTCGGTGTTTATTTTTGCGGATCTTTTATACATCATAAAAGAAATAATCCTATAAATACAATGTTTGGATAATTTTTTTTTGTTGTTACAAATACGTGCATGTGGCGTAATGGATAACGCGTTTGCATTCGAGGCAAAACATTGCAGGTTCGAGTCTTGGAAAGCTCGTTGTCAATTTTTGATAAAGATTCTAGTATATAGAAGGAAAAATTCTTAAATAACAAACTTTCAATGAAATGTGCGCGTGCTGGCGCATGGTTTAGAAATAACTTTTTTTAAAGTTAAAAAGGTCAACTAAACTTTACACTGAAGAGATGTGCCTTTGCTAGACTATTGCTGTAAAGGTTTGTTGTGAAAAAAGTGCACACCCTTGGTGGCGAAACCTTGGGTCTAACTCTGAAAATTCTCTTCACGTCGTAATGTTAAGCTCCGTAGAGATTAACAATAAGAGTTAGGATTGAGTATAAATAGAAAATCCCTGACGCGATTTTCTAAATTATGGGTCATTTAAAAATTTTATTGGACAAAGTTTAGTGTGCTGTTTTTATTTCCGGCCCAGGCTAGGATAGGTGAAACTATCTCAGGGCCGTAAATAAGCACAGGACACTGGACATTGTCCAATAAATATTTAAAATGTTCCATAATTTTTATTTAAAACTAAAGGGGTCACCGGACGGTTGACCAGTAAATTTTTCCGAAGTTTTGATGGCTTGACCATTGATAAAGGATGCGCGTGAAAAACATTCGTCGCTCTATAGGATGTGCAACTCCCTATACTAAAAAGTAGACAAGTAGATACTAGCGCCACCTGGCTACCAGTGATGGAAAGCATCGCGTGAAAAATAAAATGTAATTAATACAAATTAAGGCTGAAGATATTATATAAAAAAGACTTGGTTTGCCCAAGCCTAAAAAACCAAACGATAAGAGTTTTTCCAGTTGACTGAAGCTCGGATATTTTATTTTTCTATTGAATTTTAAAGACAATCCGTATTTTACTACTCTTTAGAATTTAATTCAATCACCTGATTTTACTGCTAATGGATTAGTTTCCTACAAATTAATTGAAATAAAAAATTACTTATCTCAGATTTTTCAACAACAATTCCATTTTCCTGAAACATTTTATCATGCAGCTATTATTTTGAGGGATATCGTGTAAAGTTAATCAAATTGACGCTTTCTTTTTTAATTACCGGGAATTTTCAAAGAGATCTTTCGAAAAAATAAAGTTGCTAAGGTGGTTTTAACTTGCATAAAAATAATTAAATAATAATTGGTCAAAATCAGGAAATTTTCCCAAAGAAAAAACATGGCAAATGTTTGCCGTGATAGTCAATACTTCTCGTCGATTTTATAAAAACTCCTTCGTTAGGTCTGAAAACAAAAATTTACGGCTGCATTTTGCTGTTAAGTAGATTTACTGAGGTTAACGGTAATAGTTAGTGTAGGGCGCTGTAGGTTAGCTGTGGCATAGGGGCTAGCCACCACCCCTCTATGCATTGTAAAGGGACCCACCTGTAAATAAGTCGCGAGTTGACTTAGTGTGGATTTCCCTTCCTAGACCAAGCTTAGATTATTATTATTATTATTATTATTTAGAATCTGCAATATATTGCAATTAAACTGGAATATTCTTGAAAAATACTGGAATAAACATGAAAAAGGTTCAACTTCAGACAAAATTAAGATGCATTCCAGAGAGCAATGCAGAAAATTTTAGACGTTTTGCAGAAAAAATATCTTCCGTTGGTAAACTCAGTACAGCAGTATACAAAATTTAGCTACTCTATAGCTACTCTAGAGTCATAAAATAGGTACCTTACAGCTAGAAAACAGAGGGGAAAAAGTAACTCCCGTAAGAAATCAGGATGTTTGTAGGCTCATTACAGGTACTGTACCTTCCAGATATATTGTATGCATGTTACAGTCAGAAATTGCTAAGTTTGAAGGATAATTGCAGGCGTATTTCGGATAAATTTAAGGATAATTGCAGGCGCGTTTTAGATACTTTTTAGGATAATTGCAGGAGCGTTTCATATAATTTTCAGGACCATTACAGGCGCGTTTCATATACTTTTCAGGATCATTGCAGGCGCGTTTCACATACTTAGTAGGAAAATTGCTGGCGCGTTTCAGATACTTTGTAGGATAATTGCAGGCGCGTTTCAGAGCATTGCAGGAAAATTGCAGGCGTGTTTCAGATACTTTGTACGATAATTGCAGGTGCGTTTCATATACTTTGTAGGAAAATTGTAGGCGTGTTTCAGTTACTTTTTGGATCATTGCAGGCGCGTATCAGATACTTTTCAGGATCATTGCAGGCACGTTTCAGATACTTTGTACGATAATTGCAGGTGCGTTTCATATACTTTGTAGGAAAATTGCAAGCGTGTTTCAGTTACTGTTTTGGATCATTGCAGGCGCGTTTCAGATACTTTTTTGGATCATTGCAGGCGCGTTTCAGATACTTTGTACAATAATTACAGGCGCGTTTCAGATACATTGTAGGATAATTGCAGGGGCATGTCAGATAATTTTTAGGATAGTTGCAGGCGCATGTCAGATACTTTGCAGGATAAATGCTGGCGCTTTTCATATACTTTGTAGGAAAATTGCAGGCGCGTTTCAGATACATTTCAGGATCATTGCAGGTGCGTTTCAGATACTTTTCAGGATCATTGCAGGCGCGTTTCAAATACTTTTCAGGATCATTGCAGGCGCGTTTCAGATACTTTTTAGGATCATTGCAGGCGCGCTTCATATACTTAGTAGGAAAATCGCTGGCGCGTTTCAGATACTTTTTTGGATCATTGCAGGTGCGTTTCAGATACTTTGTACAATAATTACAGGCGCGTTTCACATACATTGTAGGATAATTGCTGGTGCTTTTCAGATACATTGTAGGATAATTGCAGGCGCGTTTCAGATAATTTTTAGGAAAATAGCAGTCGCGTTTCAGATACTTTTCAGGATCATTACTGGAGCGTTTCAGATACTTTTCACCGTCGGCACCTTCTCTACAGTCATTTAAGATTGGGCGCGAAACCGGTATTTGTCGCAATTCTAAAACCATTTTACCTACATTGGCTTAAGCACCGTTGACACATTCGACTAGTAACTGTAAACTAGTTATGATAACAAGTTATTTTGTCATCACGTAATGGGTGTTGGTTCATACGCTAGGGGTAAGCTGTGTGTCCGTCGTCTGCTCTCTCTTTAATTTTTGTACAATGACTTTTCAAATTGTTTTGTTTTCTATTCGTTTACTAGACGATAACTGATTAACAATATGGCTTTCTTTCATAATGAACAGTAATATTTTAACCACCTTACTTGGCCACTGTGTAGCCATTTTCCTATTTAAGTTTTCAATGCACTTGAACATGTTTCGTAACAAAAGTATGAAAAAAAGCTTAAAGAGGCTTCAGCTCGTTGACCACAGCTCTTCCCTCGACGTGGGGCACTTTAGGCAAGTGATGTTGTCACGTAAAACAAGTGCGCTCACATCGTTTCGTGTTGATTTGGGAACTAGCGTTGGAAAATCGGTTGTTGAGCCGTCTTCTGGTTGCCTGTTGTGTTTTAAGGCTAACGCAAAAACGGGGCTTATGTGTGATCACAATCGTTTCAACGAAAATTTAAAGAAATATAAAATTTTGTTAGGCCTATATTTCTTATGCTAACAAAGTAACAATCTGATTTCATTGCGTATTTTTTTCAGCATAGAACTGTTGAAGTATAACGAGGTGAAACCCATTGTCCGTAAAGTTCACGGAAAAAGTGACTCCTACAGTGGAGTCGTTATATAAAGAGCCCTGATATTCGATGTAAGATTTTCCAATTCCTAAAAAAAGGAGACTAAGGGAATCTTTAGGGTGCTGCGATGATACTTTGAGATATGGGAGGAGTTTGTATCAATGTTTGACATTTTATATAGACGACCTGCACTTTCGATTGATACCACTTACCGGTACCGATGAAAGCTTACTAACTGATAATTTACTATATTTTTATCAAACAGTTATGCGATTTTCCGTTGATATTGCTCAGCGCACAACCGCGTTATTTAGCAAGTCTTCACATATCATCTCCCGTTCGATCTTCAGCGACGAGTATAGTGACGACTGTGAAGGCCGTCAACGACGTCGATGGTGCTCGTTTATGGATACAAGGCTTCGACACAGCTATTTGGTTCATTGCAATGGTGTCTATCGTGGCAGTGGCCTTCGTCTCATTTCTCGAAGTGATCGTCAAAACGAGAATCCCTTATAAGATGAAAATCTTCTACGAAAATCTCTGGGAGTTCACCACTTATTTTTTCGAAAACTGTTAGTCCGCAATCTTCTCTATTTGAAGAGCTTGACGCGCCAAAAATGTAGTCATATCATAAAAGTTTTTATATAAGATGTAGTTTTTGTATGAAAGGTCGCTTGCTACTAGTCACGGGCAAGTACTCGTTTGTAACAAAAATCTCGTACGAGTATCGATACGTGCACTCGTGTCGTTAATCGATTTTACTAGTTTTACTAATGAGACGATTACGGAATTGTTATATCAATATAACCCGTAAAAAGTCGATATATACTCGATAAAAAATCGAAAAATACTCTAAAAATATTACTTAAATACTAGATGGCTGGCAGTTTCGTACTTCCCTTCGAAAGAGTCTTTTATGAACTTCTGGCAATATGAATAGGGCGGCAGTAAAGAAACACTGATATTATCAGACAGAAACGAACTACTGGAACATGGATTATTTAAAATGTCTTAGGATAAAACGCAGAGAAGGAAATATCGAAGGCAGATGTTCCTAGCGGACACAATCGGCAAACCGGAAAGCCAATATTTTGAAGCGTCAACACGTGACCGGGTTTTTGAAAGTTTTGTCCCTCTCGTCTGCTCTAGCAGATGTACTCAAACAAGGCCTTCCTATTAAACTAAATTAGTGTAAACTCACCTCATATATATTGCTTTAATCTATCATTAAAATTAAATTATGATTTTAGGAACTAACCTCATTTTTGAATCTTGAACTAAATGTTCTTAACGACCGTTGACAATTCGAAAAAGAACTATACCGCATGCTTTCGAAAACTATCTCTCTTTCGTCTATGCTTTCGCGATAATAAGATAGGTGGCGCCGTATCGCTATTTGTTTTCCGTTTGACGCACCAAAACAGTAGGTGGTGAAGAGGGGGATGGGTTAAAATTTCGGAACAACTAGAGAACATTCCCTTACTATAGAGATCTGTGTGTGCGTTTTATCCTTAGACATTTTAAATAATTCTTGACTGGAATGACTCCCAAACTTTCCCTCTTAGTTACATCGAAATAGTCTATTGGGGGGAAGTGGTCTTTCTGATTGAAAGTGGAGCAGCGCCCTTTAACGACGAAACATTTTACACTACATTAGATAAATTAAAAAAGAATAAATCTTTTTCTCACGGACGTTTTTGGCAATTTAGTTCCTCCAACTTCTATTTTTACGATCAAACTAGTCTGTCAAAAGATGCCCCGAAACTTAATGGAATTCTAATCTGAACAGATTCAAATAATTTTGGAAAGCGCTCAGTCTTTTTACGATGTGGCTGGCTATTCTTCTCATTCGAATTTTTAAAATTCTACTCATCCGCACTCAAGAGCGAAATGCTAATCGACAATTCGAAGTACGTCAATAATATTGATGACCTCTTACGACAACCAGAACTAATACTTATGATGGAAAAATACAGTGCATTTGAACAAGCAAGAAAATTCATTTCACACAATTTCATCTCTTAAAATTCTTTCGGTTTGCACGTAGTAAGCGGAAAGAAGTATTTCACTGCTGCTCTCTTGCAGCAACAACGTCTCAAAATTAGAGGATTAAAATCCACAAGAGATGCTTTTTTCTTTCTGAAAGGCTAGCCATCATTTTAAAAGTTTTATCTACACCAGAAATGTTAGTTTGCGGTTTAAAACACTTTTCATGTTGTCACGCTGCCCAAACCGCTATCTTCGTCCTTGTTATGAAACATAACAGCTTCTAAATACTTCGCTCTCCCCAACAGCGTGGACTGTCCTATCATGGATATGTATAAATACTAAATTATCATGGATTCCCAACTTAGTACAAAGCTGGCCGCTTAATGCAAGGACTATGGACGCAGGATACGTAATGTGAAAGAAATCGGAGTGTTAACTGTAGAACAGCTCAGCTTCGGTGGGAGGCTAGAAAATGGGAAAGGAATACTCGGGAAAATGGTGGGAACTGGGAAGTTTCCTTCAGACGAATAACTTAGACTTTCCGCCATTTTTCCAAAAATTCTTCTCCCCCCCCCCGGACATGGACACGCCGATTTCTCCCAGATTACGGATTCTACCCCACCCTCATCATCTTTGCTTATGTAGTGCGCACCATTACTCTAAAGTGAGTCTGAAGTAGTTAGGTCACCTGTGGGAAGATGGTGGTTTACAAGTCATATTTTTGGTCTCTTCGACGGACGCCTAAGCGAAATGGCTTCTGAAAGAAAAAGATGGGAATCCATATTACGTATTATATTTACATATCCATGGTTAAATTCAGGACATTACAACACTTGTTTGAAGGTTTCATTTATATTGTTTTTGCCTTTGTGAAAACAATACCAAGGAGAACCGAACGACGTATCACCTTCTTTCAAAACGAATGAAAAAAACGGCATTTTCTTCGAAAACTTCAGCCAGGACATTTATAAACAAGTTGGGAAAACCAAAATATTACCTCTCCGTGTCGAGAAGATTATATAAACTTAAGTATCCAATGAAAACTTCGACCTTTTTGCCCTCATCCTTTCATGCGCTTTGCGCTTCCGCATTTCATCCTTACTCTCAACATTATCTTCCTCCATTTTATATACAAAAATCAAATACTCACAAAACGAAGCGGCAAAAACCTGCTGGCTAAGTGGTTGTAAAGACAACCACTTAATTTGACTTAATGCCCAATTTCCAACAACAATAAAATACCGGTAGTTTAATTGACAACCTACTAGCATCGAAATTCTCATTAAGAATGGCTGCCGCGGATAAAAAAGGGCAATTTTCAACTAGGTGGGCGTTATCTCATTAGATTTGAAAAATATCATTTGTCTTTTGTACCAATGTTTAGCCGTTTGGATTTTTTTAACGCAATCTTAGCACTAAAAATATTTTTTGATACAAAATAAATGTTTTATATTCTTATTAAGAGTAAAACAAGAGGATAAAAAAGGTCTGTCCTCTCGTAATTGCTTAAGCTTTTATCATAATTACTCTATACAACAGTAACAAGGAGTATAAACCCATTAGTGGAAGCAGTAATTTTTTTTCCGAAACAATCTCGCTTATGTTTATCCTCTCTAGACTTCACTAAAAACGAATTACTCCTACGTAAAATATTAATAGACAGGCAAGGATTTATACCATTGAAGAAGGAGCTCAATATTATCCATATTTTCATTTCATATACAGAGAAAAGAAATTATTATGTTTCTGAGAGGAGCTTCCCATTTTGGTTGATGTTATGAAAAGTATATCGCAATGCACGGGCCTTGATAGATATGGGAGGCAATGAATGAAATATATCGCATGCACGGGCCTTGGCAGATATAGGAGGCGATGATAATCTCTCTCTTTGCACGAGAGGTTTATCTTTAATATTTAAATAAATATAATTATTTTTAATTATTTTAATCTTCAATAATTAACATTAATAATAGTTAAATCGTTTAAAATAAAGTTATACCTATTATCATCTCAAACTTCGCTAATATTGACGTTTAAAGTGAAGGGTACCCCTCTTGCCCGCTTTCTTCAAATTTTGGGGTATATATACGTTTCGTTTCCATTATAATAGTAAGGAAAAAGCGCAATTGCGAAAACCTTTGGTGGCGATCCCACCTTGGGGAGGCTAGACCTTTCTCGTAACCCTAGCTGATCGCCGCGTATATCCTAAAACCAAACGATGATAGTGGAGTAGAAGCCAATGATACAGATTGGTGTCTATGTGGAATAGACGGAAGACCAGTGGATGGTGGTGTTAGAAGCCAGTGTAAGTGCAGACTGGTGTCAATGTGGGATTGATAAAGAACAGAAGATGGTGGTGATTGGAAGCCAGTATGTACAGACTGGTGTCCGTGTGGGATGGATGAAGACCAAAAGATGGTGGTGATTAGAAGCCAGTAAGTACAGACTGGTGTCCGTGTGCGATGGACAAAGACCAGAAGATGGTGGTGTGAGAACTCAAGTAGAGGAGCCATTTCCGTGACTGTGAAAGCAGTTCGGAAATGGCGAACACGTTTGCTCCGATACGCGAACTGCGAACGCGGTCACGTGGGTGTAACAACGGACAGACAGACAGACAGACACACACACACACCCCGACACGGCCGTTACAGAACCTCTCCTGGACTACGTCACACGGAGAGGTAAAAATCGGTGGCAGTGGTTCTCTTACTGAACAGTTTTTAAATTAAATAAGTGAAACTGAGTGGAAATAAAAAACTCCAAGGGTGTTAGTCTTAATGTAAGATTACTGTATTTTAGTCCAAATTTAAATTAACAAAAAATGGATTTGTAATTGCAAAAGTGGCGCTTACCTGTCCATTAAATGCTTCTAAAAATGGAAAGAGTGGGTTCTTTGGAATTTGTTTCCCCACGAGAATTGATAATGGATCCATATATATAGAACCCGTGAAATCGACGCCAGTACTTCGTTTATAATCCATAGCGAACGGACCGACAGCAACATGAACTTCCTGCATATATAAATTAGGTCAGGTTCATTACGTTCAAATTATTCTGAGATTAAACGACTATTTATCGAGACAGACGTTTATACAAAATGAACAATTATAGAAGGCAATTTTTACAATATTTAAAAAGCACAAGTGAAAGCGTAAACAACTCATGATAAAAAATAGAATAAAATCTTAATTTCAATTTAAATCTATGAAAAAGATGGTTTCAAAATGTGTTCACTCTTCTACAAAATTTTTATATATTATAATTGGTTTTTATGAAAAAGATCTGTCTCGGACGCTTAAACACTGAACTCTTACATTTCTGTGTACCATTCCAATCATACCATTAAATGAACCATTTGCAATCTGTTGACCCCCACAAGCCGTCGGAAGTCTCAACGTAATCAAATCTATTATAGAAGATTAAAAGATCATCAAGTTTACTAAATATTGCCTAAGGGCGATGATTACTTCAATTTTACAGTTGCCTGGAAGTGTTCCAAAAGGTTGACCATTGCGCCTTGTAAAGCCGAAATTTCACCCTTTTCATTCTTCTCGTATGAAATCCATGGAGGGCACTATGTATAAAACTTACATTTATGTTATATCTAAAATTCTTAATCAATTTATTGCGGTAATTTCTCAAAGATCTCGCTATGAGATAGTTAGCATGGAATGCTAACTATCTCGTAGCGTGGGCAGATTTTCCAGAAAATAAAGCCCGAGGGTGCTCAGGCCGCGTTCGCAACCCTTTAACGTCTACACAGTATGTTTTTCTGAAAATTGTAGTACACATTTTACCCTACAAAATGTAGGGGTTAGAATAATAAAGGGCCAGCAACTTCAGTCTTCAGAGTAATTCTTGATGATATCGCTATCTTTGCCCTTGCGAGGTGAAATTCATTTCGTTATGCGGTAACAGGGTGGTTCGACACTAGTTCAGGCCCTAAGGTATTTGATCAAATGTGAGGAAACTTGTTTAGTTCGTGTACATAATTTCATAAATTTATTTTTTGCTTGCGTGTCACAGCCCTTCAGGCCATACCGACGAAAGTGGTTGTCACATGGGGCTCCACTTCATTTTGCTCTCAAATAAATTAAGTTCAAGCCCGCAATACCAATTTATTTTGATACTCTATTATTTTGAGTCATTGGTCACAAATAAAGTAGGAATGGAGAACTGTTAGTATTTACTTCAGTCCGACTCTTAGCCCAGTATAGAGCCCCTCCCTCCAACACGTACCGAGAATTTTAAATTATCTTATTGGCTCACTTAAACTACGTTTTGATGACGTTGCTGACGGGGACGGCGAAAAATACGTAATTCCTTTTAACCTCTGTCGCTATGACCCGCCTCTTCTTTTATACCCCTCCGTCCCGTGGAAGGGGTCCGGGACTTTGACGCGCGCCCACATTACTCTGTTCTCCATTCCTACTTCTAAAATTAAATCTATCCCTGGGTCTACATAAGCCCATGCCCATGGGGTTCCATGACCCTATACTTCATTTTGCTCTCAAATAACTAAAGTTCAAGCCCGCAATACCAATTTATTTTGATACTCTATTATTTCGAGTCATTGGTCACATATAAAGGTAGGTGCTGGGACCATGGCATAACGAAGTCGATTTTGATACTTAGAACTACATTTTTCTTTATATAAAATTATTTAAATAAGAACTTACCTTTCCGATTGCCGCAAAAAGAGTTCGATTGGGGATTGATACGGTAGGCAAATCCATTTAGTCAAACAGTTCAGAAATAATTTTTAATTTTTATAATTATTACTATGAAGACCTCATCCGGTTTTAATTTGAGTCAAGTCTTGACAGTACCAACCAAGAACATTTTAAGCAGCACGTGATCATGTTTCTGGAGAGTGACGTAATATATTTCGTCGTTCTTCAATAAGATACTGCAACTAGGAAACATGGTTTGGAAGAGCCATGGAATCAAAAAGAGATTACTGATGTAATTGTGCAAATATTCAATTTTTTTAAATATTCTTTTTTATATAAAAGCCCTAAAACAATTCAAAGCTGTGGTTTCTACTTTTTAATCAGCTCTATTAATAAAAATCATATCAGGGATAGATTTAATTTTTGAAGAAAGAATGGAGAACCGACTAATCTGGGCGCGCGTCAAAGTCCCGGACCCCCTTTCCCGGGATGGGGGGTATGAAAAAAGAGGCGGGTCATAGCGACAGAGGTAAAAAGGAATTACGCATTTTTCCCATCCCCGTCAGCAACGTCATCGAAACGTAGTTTAAGCGAGCCAATAAGATAATTTTAATTTTTCGTTCCGTGTTGGAGGGAGGGGCTTTATAATTATATTATTATATAAGGGGCTTTAACCGTTCTCCACTCCTGCTTCTAAAATTACTTCTTTCCCTGATCTAACCATAAAGAAGAAATGTTTGAACAAAATCTACAGAATCAGATGAAAATAATAATAATTAATGAGATAGATTTACGTAAAATTATGCTTGGCGAGACACATTTTTACTTGAATTTCTTGAAACTTACTTCAACAGTCGAAGCAGCCTTATTATTCTAACACCTCAAGAAATCCACAAATTTCATTCAGATTATATATTTCAGCATACACAAAGATAAGCGAATTCCCTATCTAGCAAACGCGTACTACTAAACAGCAACCGAGTGATTTTCTTGACTGAGAGTTGATACTACCTGTTGCGTTCTTTTCTTGCGCAATTCGAATCGTATAACCTTGCAGAAAATATGATCGAGGGCCGGTCGAAAAAAACTACTGGTATTTTCCAAGTTTTTCTACTTCGAATGTTGCTTTCCATTGTGTTTTCGTGACTGAGTTACTATTGTTTAAATAAAAGCAGGTGATTTAGGGCTCGATCCATACTATATAATCACCAAGCCCACTAGAAAGTATGGCATGTTACCAGATACCATTAATACTTGAGTGTATTACAGGGTGGAACAGATCAGACAACCACCTTTTTTTAGTACAGAGTCGCTTTACTACATGTGAAACCAGACCGTCATTCTTGCATTTAGCAAACCCGTGTCGCAGATACCAACATTTATTCAACAGTTTATTTTTTCGTCGATTGTAAAGCTAAATTTTACTCAAAGTAAATGATCGTCTGATCCATTTCACGTTGCATATTTATTGGGTAGAAATGTTTTTCTCTTGTCTTGAATGGTTCTCATATTCCGAAACTAATAAAAACATAACAATGTCTTTCTTGGTGCTGAAGTTTATTTGTTATTACGGTACCGCCTAGTTATTGTTAAGAAGGTTTTTACGAAAAGAAGCTGTCACCCAAATAAGTCTTGTTAAATAAAACTACCCAAATTTTTAATTTTTTTAATATGGTTTAAAAAAGAACTTGCCTCCTATAATGCGGTTGATTAGGTGAATTAATCCATTTGTAGAATCAGGGATAAATTTAATTTTAGAAGTAGGAATGGAGAACGGTTAGTATTTACTTCAGATCGACTCATAGCCCAGTATACAGCCCCACCCTCCAACACGTAACGAAAAGTTTAAATTATCTTATTGGCTCACTTAAACTACGTTTTGATGACGTTGCTGACGGGGACGGCGAAAAATACGTAATGCCATTTTTCCTCTGTCACTATGACCCGCCTGTTCTTTCATACCCCACCGTCCTGTGGAAGGGGTCCGGGACCCTGACGTGCGCCCACATTACTCTGTTCTCCATTCCTACTCTTAAAATTAAATCTATCCCTGGTGGAATAGTACAAAAAATTTTGTTTTCGAAATGAAATTTACAAAATCCTACTTCAGTGAATTTGAAAAATATAGATAGAAAATGTACATTTTTTGATCGATACGTTTGATGACTAACCTTATGGCCCCAAAGATTGCTCAAAAATGTTTCCCAACATCTACCGGAATAACAATTGTTTAAGATTACTTCGCGGTTTAATATGGGTAATATTACGATAACATGTCAAAATAAACCTCTTTGATGCTCTAAATAAAATTTCGAGTTTCAAACCAACGTATATTTCCATAATATTTAGCGCAGAGTCAGCCAAAACGTATTTATTTTCCCAGTTTTCGCGTTCGAGTGTTGCTTATCATTTATGGCAGCACGAAATAACTATTCTTGAAATGATACACGTTTGGTCATAAGCATATCAAACCACCCGTAAGCGTGAATTCACAATACGACCACGGGTAATCGCCATTGTACAAGGGCGCCAGAGAGAAATTTCAGGTTCTACGCCACCTAGAGGGAAAACGAAGCAATTCTCTCCTTCCCGATTCCACCTACCACCTTATAACCCGGAAATCTAAGTACTTATCTGCTTATGCGATAAATGGCAGCGGTAATCGGTTTAGTACGGGCTTTTAGACTTAAGTTGTTTGTTTAAGATTAGGAACAGCAAATTATCTCGAATTTTTAAAGAAAATGGGAAAAACTCTTAGTGATAAGTGTACACAGTACAACTGGTTTCTTATGAATAGGATAAGTACAAAAGATAAAAATGTAGGTTGCCGCATGCCTTTATTACGCCAATAGGTAAGTTTAAGATATATATTAATCCTTGTATTTATTCCCAGGCTTCCGGTAGCATCCCTTGCGCGATTTGAATAAAGTTTCCCTTTTGTGCCACTAGGAAGACTTGTGTCGCGAGTTTTACCTAGACAATGTCTGTGGCTAATTTCCCGCCGATTCACGCTTAGGGGTGGTTTGATATGGTTATGGTTTGGTCCATATTGATCCACGTTTGGTCCATATTGATCCACGTTATAAACAATTAATTAGAAGTTTCATTGCTCTGTATACAAATCGAAATTCTTAGACCAGGAATGCATACAGCTAATAGGTATAATTTTGCCTTATATTAATTTCTACGCAATTTTGTGGGCCAAGCGTGAGTACTATCTGCCACGCCATATAATTCTGACTGGTATTTCATTGTTTGGTAGCACGCGACGTTAGGCGCGCAAGCATGGCTAAACGCGCAGCGAGATGAATTATTCCAGAAGTATAATCAGTCATGAAACCCGCTTAGACACGTTGAGGAAATGGCCACACAATGATTCCTTTTAATTGTATGTAGTATTAATTAAACGAATTGTTCGCTTATGACAGTTGGCACGAGTCGACTTTATATTGCACTTTACAATATTAATATATATATATATATATATAAACAATGGATAAGTGCAGCGCACTTGCGTGAATATTTTGTATAGGTCCTATAATATTTCGTGACTTGACATTTCCCGTAACCATTGACGCTCGAGTAGTTACCCTTGCCCAAGAAGTGTAGGTGCTGGAGTGCTAGCCAGTGCTAAATATTTCTGCAAACTAGATGGAGACCAGTTCCAACTGATTTTGTTTTGTGCCTATTTTTGTTTTCATTAAATGAGCAAATAATATACACTAATACTTTCAATTGGTTATATTTCACACTTCGAAAACTTTGAAAGATATACATTTCTGTTGAATATTTATAAATTCCTAAAACGTTGTCCGTTATAATTTTTTTAAAAAACAATTGAAAACGGCATTAAACTTCGAGCGGATGTTCTCGTAGATATCTATTAACAACGACCCATTTTGCAGTGGTATGCTTTACGTTCAATTATCAAGAAGTAAGCAAACCCACACAACAATCCGCAAAAGTTAAGAATAAACATTCCCATCAATTTCCTCA
Source organism: Phalangium opilio (assembly GCF_054372755.1). Taxonomy (NCBI): domain Eukaryota; kingdom Metazoa; phylum Arthropoda; class Arachnida; order Opiliones; family Phalangiidae; genus Phalangium; species Phalangium opilio. The sequence continues at coordinate 3,010,296 of NW_028324154.1, forward strand.
AATTAATTTGGATAATTTTCTCTTCATCCCATTTTTGGAGACAACGGTCGAAGTTTACCGAGTTCCTATCAATATCGTGTGCCAAGAGACCATTTTCAACTAAATTGTTTGATCTACATACAAAAGAGATTAAAGTATTGCATTTTAATATTTAGTTAGTTTCAAGGTATTAAAGGTTGCACTTTTTTAAATATAGTCTTTTCATATATGTTAAAACTGTATTACTGCATATACTCACAAATATGTTAAGTTTTCTTTCAAATTTGATGGCAGATATTTATTGATAACGAAAGAGTAGAACGTTCCAAAATCACTAAGAGACGTAATGTGAAATCCACAAGGTAGTTGGTAATTATACCGATCATGCAAAACCTTAATTCCACTGGAATATTCCATAATCACGAAGAAATCGCTTCGTCTTAAGACCTTCGATATGGTGTCATTCGATACTAAAACATCATTCGGTAAGACGGATTCATCTGGGTTGCTCCGAACTTTGTTCAAAATTCCAATAATTCCTGGTATTTTTATCATCTGTAAAGATAGGAATTTTATGTAAATATAAACAAATGGTAAAAGTTCACAAATATATCCTCGTTTCGTTCCTTCTTCTCATATTTCGCATGCCTAATGTTTGCTTAAACCATATGAATTAATAAAATATTCTCTACCTCTAGAAAGTCAGTCAAACCCGAGCCTTTTTCCACTAGGGGAATAGATTCCGGAAATCTTTCAAAATCTTGAAATGATTTAATGTAGTCTCCTGGTTTATTGACAATTAAAAAGGAAAAAAATACAGCCGACAATGCCAAACATACGAATCGTGAACCCATTTTCCAAAAGCTTATTAAAACTCGTTGACTCCGTCTTTTTTCTTCCCTCTCAAACTCCAGACAGCCTAAAAATGTATGTTGTAATTTATATTTAACATGAAAATACGTAAATAAACCACTCACTTGTATTGAAAAGAGGCGCCATAAACACCATAATTGCCTTACTCAATGAATTTTCAATCTTTTTTATCTGATTTGTTTTATGCGCAATAAACGTGTAGAATAAGATGCACGTTAGCAATAGCAATAATAGAACGAGCCAGACCTGAAAATAAAAATAAATCTGACTTTCATGTTAAAGGGATGTACATTGCCTTATGTAGGGGCGTGTCTAGAACTATATTCCCTGCACTATAGTGTTACTATTCCCTACACTAGTGCTACTATTCCCTGCACTAAGGTTACTATTCCCTGCACTAAGGTTACTATTCGCGGAAGTATACACTCTAAGAAAATGGGGTGTGCTTTAACACCTTTAAAATTAGTTTATATGGGTCCATATTTGACACAATAACAGGTGTACATTTACACTACTGAATGGGTTTAATAACACTTATTTGACCAATTGGTGTCAAAGAAAAGAATAAAATGGTGCAACAGAGGTGTAGTTTAACACCTTTTTAACTCTTATTTAGAACTAAAAGTTAATTTTTAACTCTCATATGAGTGTTGTGCAATTCCTTAAAAGGTGTAGCATAGCACCTTTCCGAGTTGAAAAAACGCTTTAAAGAGTGTAGCATAACACGTTTCTGAGTGTCGTATAACACCTTTCAGAGTGTCGCATGACACCTTTCAGAGAGTCACATGACACCTTTCCTAGAGTCACATGACACCTTTCAGAGAGTCACATGACACCTTTCCTAGAGTCACATGACACCTTTCAGAGAGTCACATGACACCTTTCCTAGAGTCACATGACAACTTTCTGAGTGTCGTTACTCGTATGACACCTTTAAGAGTGTTTGATTAATTAGCAAAAGCGCTATGTTCATAGCAAGGTTCCACCTACAGAGAACTTAAGAGGACAGTTCTAACATGCAGAGCTATACCCGTTAAGCAAGGGTAGTTCTCGCATCAATGTGAAACTACATGAAAAGTTCGCCACTTGATCGACTTAAAATCCAGCGTGAAACTGCACGGTAAACTCGTCATTTTCACCGACTTAATAACTTCTGAAAAATAGTATAAATGCATCGGGTATTAAATTGGTTTTGGAGGCCATAATATCCCAGCAGTAGATACAGACGTACTCGTTAAATTTAACAATCTCTTTTCACGAAGAGTTTTTCGAGCACCAGTTGTAGCGCTATTTTCTACTACTAGCGGTCTAGCGAAACCAAGCGTTGACATTAGTACCTACTACTACGAACAGCAAATGTTTAGAGGGTGTAAGTTAATCGGGAGACGTTAAATCCGTACCAAGAGTCAATATTTATTCAATAAACAAAACACAGTTCTACTATTCATACTGTTCCACAAAACTACTATTATTATTAATCAACTGATTATTAAACTATTGGCCATTACCCTAAACTACTACATTAATACTACTAATACTACTAACTACTAAGATATCTACTACTACAATAAAGTTATATACATTTTACAATTTACCCCCAAAATGAAACATGCAGCATGCACTCTCGACCAATGTCATAAATACTAAGCGCGATCTCTATCTCGTCTATTTACAACTATACACACTCGCGGTATTGTCAAAAGTACTCATCACTGTGTTGACGGGCGGTGGCTTCGGTCGTTGCGATATCGAGAGGAATCGTCGAACTCAGGGAGTGCCAATTTAGGGATTGGATGGCGTTGTACAAAAAGAGTGAAGAGAGAGAGAGTGTCTGGCGAGGAACGTGGTCTATCCTCCCGTCGGCACCTTCTTAGCTCGCGGCCAGCGCATGGTCATTCTGGTTGCCTCGGAGAGTCAGGAACTTAGCTTCTCGGGATCATCCAAGTCTCGGAGCTAATCAGGATCTCGAAAACTGGTGATCTTCTTTGGTGTTCGGCTCTCATGCTCAGATACCTCTTTTTAGCGATGTACCATGGAATTTGCACCACCAATGCTGGTGACCTATCACTGGTCAGCATTCTGGTCCCATGGTCACTGACGTGAGGGGTTTCACCCCTTCCACGATTCGGGTACCCAATCACTTGTGATTTTCAATGATGACGTCCTAAATCACACTCCCTGATTGGCGCGTACGGGTTACACGTATACACGCACCTTTGCTACTACTAAAGTTTGTTGACCGTTGGGATGCTTTCCCAAGAACTCGCTATCTATTATTTTCATCAACATCTATAGCGAGCGCCGCGCACAGGATAAATTACCTTGACATTGGTCGCTACTGACTATGGTCGAGTTTTTGCTAAAAGCATGCACATACATTGACAATTATTTTATACACTTGGGATTGACTCTGGGTACGGTAGCTTTTTCTAAAGAAAGGAAGTTGCAAATAACAAAGAGGGATAGGTATGGGGCCGACTCTATGGCGTCGACGTCTAAGTTTGACGAGAGAAGGGTTAACCTCAAAGGCTAGGCGTTTTGCCGCTAGACCACTGTCTCAATTGTTTGAGTTATGGTAGGTAGAATAGGTAGATACTATCATCTGCCCCCTTTTAAGACCAAACGACAGACAGTGTGTCGCCATTTAATTGGAACCATTTCCAATAACTCTCTAAATGGCGTCCTAACTCAAAGCCCAGAAGCCTAAAACCCAAAAGTAGACTGGTAACGACAATATTTCGTTACACAGTAACGCGTTTGACCTAATCTACTCTACAATGTTAAAAAAACCCATTTTCTACTCTAATTTTTCTCAAAATAAAGATAAGACATGTCACAAAAGCATGTGCCCCACATGTTGGCCTCTCTAGGTGGCGTCTGTAATCCATAACGGTGGAACGCATTCTACGCTACACCGCGGCCACATGTTTCTTCAAGGCCTGAATATGAGGGTGCACAATATGCCTCTGGCATCGGTGCAAGGACGTGAGCCCCCTCTCTCCAATAATTATAATAATAATAGTAATAGTCGCCCTACTGTGAGTACCTAACCTAGTCTCGTTTTATTAGTGTCACACAATACTTTTAAGAGTATCACATAACACTTTCAAGAGTGCAATGGCGTTGCTAGGGTTTGAAATTTGGGGGGCTTAATCTTATTATTCGTATATTAAAGATATACAAACTTTTATTGATAAAGAGTACGGGACAGAGTTATTGACCATGAGACAATTGTGGATGAAAGAATTTCACTCGTCTTTTATAAGTTTTCGTTTGCTTTTAGTCCCCACTACTGTTCGATATTGAAATTCACCGCTACAAAGATGAAACTTAACGAACTTTTCATAATAATTTTTATACACAATATTGCTACAGAATTTAGAGGGCTACGAGCAAATTTTTTGGTATAGTTTACGGATTATTTTGAGGGGCTAACTTTGAAATTTGGGGGCGCTATAGCCCCCTAAAAAGGCCTAGCGACGCCACTAGAAGAGTGTCGCATAACGCTTTTAAGAATGTCACCTAACACGTTTAGAAGTGTTTTATGAATGTATTACCGCTTGATTACCAATATCCTTGTTACCTTTATGTTAAGGATAAAATATATTCTTTCATGAATATCATCTTTAAAAAAATGTTTAAAAATTAAGTGTTTCAATATTTTTTTACTGTTCGGATTTACTTTAATATTAAAACATTAATGAAAATGAAAGACCTTTTTTAGAAACCCGCAGTTCTAGAAGATGCAAGTTAATAATAACGTTGAAAGAACGAGCCAAACCTGAAAAATACTTTGAGTTTCTTACTAGGAATAAGTTGGTATTTTCTTTTTCTTCAAAATTGCAGACAGAATTAAAAAGATATTCTTCTGTTACGGTTACTTAAATGTTTACTAAACAGTTTGAAACTGACTTTCTTTAAAAGGTGTGTTCTTTGGGTAAAACTGTGTGGTTATGTCAAAAAGCCTGAGGTCTACAGCATTTGGTTTCGGAGATATGGGTTCCCAAAACAATGATTCGCGTTATACCCATTTAATTGTACACTTCTGATAGATAAAGGTTCAGGAACCTTCTTAGATTGAAGACTATATTTAAGGCAGTCTTACTCCATAAATGTGTCTATTTCCTTGTTTTAGGGGCCAATGCGTGGGAGTACATATCTCGTTAACTATAGTTTATTGTGTTCTTTGACGCTTCCAAGTGACTCTAATTATCACAACGAATTTCAATTGGAAATAATTTCTATTCAAATTTCAAACGAAATGCGCCAAAGTAACTAGCGCTGCAATGACGGATTTCAAATCAATGGGATATTCTAACAATCCCGCAAATTGGTTGATTAAGTTTGCTTTAGCTTTGGTTCGTCTCACTGTCAGATTGCTGTCTTTGAGCCCAAATTTATGTTAATAAAAAAATATATTAGTTAGTTACTGCCTCAAAAACTTGGAGCTATTTCTAAAATATTGTTGCTTAAAAACAGTTACCCCTAACAATTTGACAAATGGAAGTTTTACTTATAATTTGCTTCTTTTTTGGCCTTCTAATTGATTGAAATTTAATGAAATATTTAATAAAATAGAAAAGCGACAACTCGCAAAACCTACATCTTTCTGCGGCACGAAAAATCTAAGCTCCGAATTCGCAAAAACAGCGAAGTGGTTAACAACAGACAGACACAAACAAACGGTCACTTTCAAATATGTCCGCGCTTGAAATTGCCACTTACCTGTACGTTAAATACAGCTAAAATTGGAAAAAGATGGTTCTTGGGATTTTGTTTCCCCACGAGAATTGATAATGGATCCATGTATATAGAAGCCGTGAAATCTACGACAGTACTTCTTTTATAATCCATAGCGAACGGACCGACAGCAACATGAACTTCCTGCAATGAGAATTTATCTTTTCTAACTTTAAATTGTTCTGAGATTAAACGACTCTTGTCCGTGACAGGCGTTTACACACAATTAACTGTTAAACAAGTTGGCTTCGGTCAGATAAACGTTTTGCGTGACCTCATCACAGCCCGATGCGGAAAATATTGGTTCAAAAGCCTTCCTTAATAATACAGGAATAGCGCTGTCAAGTGACGCGAAACGACGTTGACGAATAAATCGCCAAATCACGTGAAAAGTCACGGTTTAAAAAAAACTGTAATGCTGCCTGTGTCTTTCCATTTTAACTAAAATTAGTCCAGAAACCCAAAGTACAGCACCAACAAATTTTACACCCTCATATCATAATCCGCCTTTGGATTAATATTCACATGCAAGTGTAGTGGTTCTTTCTTATAATTAATTCATGTTTAAAAATGTAATATTACGTGTATGATTCGGTAAGTTGGTTAATTCTTCAATTATATAACACGTTGGGAAACCAAAATAAACCTCTCCGAGCCGAGACGAATTTACTTTCTAAACATAGGTCCACCAGCCAATGAGAAAAACCGGAAATACATAGTTCAAATTGGCGAAATATTGCCAAGGTCTTTAGTGTTGTTGTTTGACGCAAGAACGACTCTGGGATTAACTGGTTATAAACACTTTATTAATTTAATTGAAACATTTAAGTTAATTTCCGAGAACGCTACTGACAACTGGGAACTGATCAACTGTGAACTGACTTTGAGAACTGACAACGTTATCGGAATGTTATCCGGTTATATAGTTAAGGCATCGCGATAAAAAATAAAGATTACAAGAATGACCGCGATGCATAAAAAACACAAGTATAGAAAATATAATCTGGATATAGATAAAAAACAACCGGTATTATCTCTAATTTACAACAGTCCCTCTTAATATCGGTGGTTTCAATCTTCTATCCAGGGGGTGGTCATTTAATTATTTCCAGTCCAAGGGCTTTGACGCAGAGGAGATGCTTCGGACGGAACAGGCTCTTTGTACAGATGTCAGCTGGCATTTCCTCTGTTGCTAGATACCGGAAGGCTATATGTCCCTCTTCTTCCAGGTCGCTGGTCCATTTCTTTGCTCTGGCAATGATCGACTTGTCGAACCGGGTTGACTTGATGAATTCTTCGAGGGATTCTGTTAATCCTTCCGGGATGACCATATATATTTCCTCCTCGAGTTCGCCATTAAGATAGGCCGTGACGACATCCATTTGGTGGACTTCCAAACCGATTTCCACAGCAAGGGCCATAAGCAGTCTTATCGAGCTGGATCTAATGACGGGTGCGAACGTCTCTTGGTAGTCGATCCCTGGTCTCTGGGCAAAACCTTTCGCTACGAGCCTGGCTTTCCTTTTCTCTACTTCTCCGCTGGGAAAGTACTTCGTTCGGAAGACAAGACGATTTCCAAGGACCTTCTGGTTTTCCGGACAGTCAACGATGTCCCAGGTTTCGCACTTGATAAGCGAAACGAACTCTTCCGTTACTGCTTTCCTCCAATCGTTTGCGTACGGAGAAGCCAGGGCTTGCTTCATGGACAAAGGTTCTGATAAGATGGCTAGGTTTGCTGACTCATCGGACAGGGTTTCTTGCTCGTCAGTAGCCTCTTCAGTAGACTCTTCTGAGACGCTCGGAATCATGTTGAACTTTTTCTTCGGTCGTCCGGGTACTCCAGTTCTTATTTTCTTCGGCCTTCCAGGACCTTTCTTCAGATCGAGGGTTTCTGAGGGTTCTTCGAAGACGTCCTCGTTTTCCTGGTCATTAGATTCTTCCGGGGTTTCATCTTTGAACTCCTTTTTGACTTCTTTGAATTCTTCTCTGCCAGACGGTTTTGCAGCGTGTGTAGTGGCCGGGACTTCGATTTCGCCTTTAGCTTTGCTTCCGTATTTTAGGTTGACTTCTGGAGTGACGAAATCATCATATCCGCCTTGTTCATTAAATTCTCCCAGGAACTTGACGCTTCGACTTCGGTAAATTTGCTTCTCGGACGGAACCCAGAGTCGATAGGCCTTCGAGACTTGAGAATAGCCGATGAAAACGCATTCTTTGCTCCTGGCTGCAAACTTCCCCTTCCTTTTATTTTCGTCCAACATCAAAGCTTTGTCGCCGAAAATCTTCAAATGTTGCAGGGATGGCTTCTTTCCGGTCCATCTGGTAAATGGTACTTCTCCATTTATACTCCGGGAAGGACAACGGTTTCGAATGTAATTAGCCGTGGCCATCGCTTCTGCCCAGAATGATGGTGGAAGTTGCGCTTGTATCATCATACATCGGGCCGTATCCAGGAGTGTTCTGTTCTTTCTTTCAGCAATGCCATTCTGTTCCGGGGTATATGGTACGGTGAGTTTTCTTTTTATCCCAGAGTCTTTCAGGAATCTGTCGAATTCATTGTTGCAGTATTCGGTTGCGTTGTCGGACTGCAAGGTCTTGATTTTTCTCCCGGTTTCCACTTCAGCTCGTTGCTTGAATTCTTTGAAGGCTTTCAACACTTCGCTCTTGTGTTTTAAAAAGCTGACTTCACTCCACCGGGAATAATCATCAGTGAAAACGACGATGTACTTGGCTTCGCTCATCGACGTTACTCTCATCGGCCCGCATACGTCAGAGTGTACTATTTCCAGGACATGTGAGGTTCGGCTATCTTCGGTTTTCGGGAACGGCTCTTTCGATTGCTTTCCTTTGATACAGATTTGGCAGATTCCCAGGCTCCCATCTTTTTCAATGTTGAGTCCCGTAGCCAAATTCTTCCGGGCCATTTCCTTTCAACTTCTCTCGTTCAAGTGACCGAGTAGGAAATGCCAGTTTTCCAGGTTGCTTCTAGGCTTTATTTCCGATTGCACTGCATGGACCGTTTCTTCAGCCTTTCTCAGGAAATAAAGGTCTCCAACTCTGTCAGCAACTGCAATCACTTCCCCGGTTGCCGTCTTAATCCAGGCCTGCGACTTCTTGAATATGACCTCATGTCCTTTGTCTGTCATCTTGGCAATGGATTGGAGATTTGTTCTTAAATCCGGGACATGAAGGGCTCGTTCCAGGCGAAGAATTCGATTGTCGCTGCCATTCGTTGCGGGTACTTTTACTTCGCCAACACCTCGTATCTTCGTTGACTCTGCAGTGGCCAGGTTTAAAGATTTCGTGGTCTCTTCGTAAACGTTGAAGCAGTCTCTGCTGGAAGTCATATGTGCGGTGGCTCCGCTGTCCAGGCACCAGGAAGTGCAATGCGAATTCTTCCTCGGCCAAATTTTCTGCCAGTACATGATGGGCGTTTTCCTTCTTTCTGGATTTTCTTTCTGAACCATTGTCTCTGTCGGGGCAATCGGCTACCTTGTGGCCGGGTTTCCTGCATCCATGACACTTGTACTTAAAGGTCGTGCTTCCTCGTCCACGTAAGCTTCTTCCTCTACCCCTTTCTGCAGTTTTCCGGGAAAAGTGGTTACTGCCCATCATCGCATTCTGCACGGGTTCGTCTTCCCTAGATTGCTTGGCGTCCGATTCCTCCAGGATCTTTATTTTCAAGGCTTCCGGACCAGGTAACGTATCCCTGGACTCTATAGCGCACCGGAAGTTCTCGTACGATTCTGGTAGACTGTATAACAACATAATGGCCAGTAGGTCGTTGTTTACAGCTACTCCCATGTCAGCCAACTTGTCTACTGCATCGAAGAATTCTCGGACGTGATCCCGGACATCTTCTCCCTCCTTCATTTTCTTGAGGGTCAGTTTCTTCAGCAGCGTGGCTTTCCGGGCAGGTCCACTGGACTGGTAGATGGATTCGAGCTTCTGCCATAGTTCCCGTGAGGTCGTGCAATTCTTTATTGCTTCAACTCCTTCGGACTGATCGACAAGATTAGGTCCGCTCTTGCCTTCCGATCATTACTGTCCCAGGTAGCGACCGCCTGGGCGTTTCCTTCCGTTCCTCGTACCGGAGTTGGACTCGTTGAAGTTCCATCTACGTACTCCCAGAGGTCGTTCTTTTGAAGCATGGCTTCCACTTGCATTTTCCAGGTATCATAATTATCTTTAGTTAACGTCTCGATTCGTCCCAGGTGATTTCCGGCCATTCTACGTCTGACTCCGCACCTTAAAGGATAATCTTCCCGGCGTTGAACTTCTTATGACTTCTAAACCTTTGCGCAGTGGAAGCGTGCTGGGCCCATAACCTGTTGTTGTTTGACGCAAGAACGACTCTGGGATTAACTGGTTATAAAAACTTTATTAATTTAATTGAAACATTTAAGTTAATTTCCGAGAACGCTACTGACAACTGGGAACTGATCAACTGTGAACTGACTTTGAGAACTGACAACGTTATCGGAATGTTATCCGGTTATATAGTTAAGGCATCGCGATAAAAAATAAAGATTACAAGAATGACCGCGATGCATAAAAAACACAAGTATAGAAAATATAATCTGGATATAGATAAAAAACAACCGGTATTATCTCTAATTTACAACATTTAGCAAAGGCTTAAGCGTTTAACAATTTCCTTTGTATCCTCAATAATTCTAATGAAGACCTAAAATGTAACACTGAAGGGTGTATTTAACTTTCGGCTCACTCTGAACCGTTAACACCTCCTATAAGAGGGAAAAACATGGTCATTTCTAGTTTATATCTAGAGAATCTTTTTTACTGACCTAATCGTTTCAACACTTGTGGATAGATGAAGAATTAACATTCATAGTAACTAATGAATATAAAAAATGCGATTACACTATATATAAATGTAGTATAGCTGAATTAAAAAGTAAACACCAAATTTGAAATGTTAATATCAAAAGATGTTTTTGGAATATTGAGATGAAACAGAGCTTTATAGCTACACAATTACTAAAATAATCGTAATGCCGAAAAATATTTAAATTTTTCCATTTAATATTCTGCAAAATGGAAATGTTATCGTTTTGTAAGAGATCTTATCATCCTACTCGCTTTATATTAACTTTGATATGCGTGTAGTTTTTCGATTCGGATGCAATCTTCATTACTCGTTCTATATTAACTCTCACTTGTGTCATTACATAGAAATAAGTTTATCTTAAATAATTAATTAAATATAAATGATATTAATTATTTTAATCGCCGGTAAATAACTTTATAAATAGTTAAATCGTTTAAAATAAAGTTGTTCCTATTATCTTTCGAAACTTTGCTAATATTGACGTTTAAAGTGAAGGGTACCCCTCTTGCCCGCTTTTGTCAAATTTTGGGGTATATATACGATTCGTTTCCATTATAATAGTAGATAAAAAACGCATTCGCGTGAACCGATGGTGGAAGCCCTGCCATTGGGAGGCTGGACGTTTCTCGTAACCCTAGCCGAGACCAAATGATAACGAAGGAAAAGAAGCCGGAATGGACTGACTGGCGTCCATGTGGAATGGACAAAGACCTGAAGATGGTGGTGCATAGAAGCTGGTGTCAATGTGGAATTGACGAGGAACAGATGATGGTGGTGCATAGAAGCTGGTGTAAAGGTGAAATTGAAGAAGAACAGAAGATGGTGGTGCTTGGAAGCCAGCAAGTACAGACTAGTGTCCATGTGGAGTGGACGAAAACCAAAACTGGTGGTGTGGGAAATCAAGTAGAATAGCCAGCCGAGACAAACACAATTTTCCAAATTTCCGTGAACTGTCAATGCAGTCCGGAAATTGGGAACACGTTTGCTCCGATACGCAAACTGCGAACGCGGTCACGTGGGGTGTGACAGACACACTCACAGACACACAGACAGACACACCGACAGACACACACACCCACATGTCCAGTGCAATACCTCTCCGTGACGTCATCGTCACTCGGAGAGGTAAAAAGATGTTTTAAAAATGAATATATAAGGAATATATATTTTTAATTTGATGCTAAAATTCGAACTGGTTTTTATGAAAAAGTATGTCTCAGACACTTTAAAACTAGACTCTTACATTTCTGTGTACCATTCCAATCATACCATTAAACGAGCCATTTGGAAGATGTTCACCCCACATATCGTCAGAAGCCTCAACGTAATCAAATCTATCATATAAAATAAGAAATCATTACAGAGTACTCGGGTACTATTCACCACTGTCATCAAGGTTTGGCATTCCCTTAAATCCGTCGTATAGTTTCTAGGATAAATGTATTGTTGGCTGTATTATACTAACAAATTGTTTTGTAAACTCCTCGACTGGTTCGTCAAAAATAGCTTTAACCATGCTTTAACGTATTAAGGCTTTAAATGTAAATATGGTTCCTATAAGGGTCTTCGCCAAGGATCTGATTAGTCAGGTCTCATGACGTGAATATTTGGAGAAAGGAATGAGGTTTATGGTGTAGGTGACGGAAGGGGGTGAAGGGGTCAAGTCAGCTCCGAGTGAAAAGGGACAATCGGCACCTATGCCGAAATGTGCCGTATCCCTAGAAGCATTAATTGGCATACTTGATCACACCGCACACTCCCGACTGCTTAAAGGTTCTCATTAAATAGTTTACTAAATGTTGCCTAAGGGTGATGATTACTTGATTTTTAATGTTTCCTTAAAGTGATTCAAAAGGTTGACCATCGAGCCTTGTAAAGCCGAAATTTCTCCCTTTTCATTCTTCTCGTATGAAATCCACGGAGGCCACTGTTTAAAAAACATGCATGTTATTTCTGAAACAATTTATTGCTGTAATTTCCCAAGGGTCATTAAACTGTCGCAAAAGTTGCTTGACGTGGTTGAAATACCCCATCAATGTCAACCATTTCGCAGCGCTGTTGGATTTTCCGGAAATAAAAGGCCAAAGGTGCTCAAGACACATTTGCAACCTTTAAAGGTCTACCTAGCATTTTACTGCCAAGATATGTAGTAAAGATTATACCCCACAAAGTTTAGAAGATATGAATTAAAAAGAGCTAGCAACTTATGTCTTCAGCGTAATTTATGATTGCATTAAGGTTCAACGCTATTACAAAAAGATTTACGCGCTGGGACCATGGAACAACCGAGCCGATTTTAATAGTTATTTAAATAAGAGCTTACCTTGCACATTACAGCAAGAAGGGTGCGATTGAGGATTGATACGGCAGACAAATCCATTTAGTCAAACAGCTCAGAAACACTTTTTTATCAAAATTAAAACAATGAAGACTTGTTTAACTTGAATAAAATCTCCAGAGAACCTCTAAAGAACATTTTCCGCAGCGTTTATTTACATGTTTTACAGTATAAACGTTAGGCGAAAAAACTGTGAATTTCCTCCGGCACACCTACAAGAATCTCGCGGTTACGTTTAACGTTGTGTTTCTCGCTGTGCTGTTTCGTTCATTTCTTACTTAATTCTAGTAACTAAGTGAAAAATATATAGGTCAGTGCGAAAAGTATTTTCAGAGCTTTTTTCCCTTCGAATGTTGTGTTCAATTGTTGGTGTGACTGATTTATTATTCGTGAAATTAGGCAGGTGGTTTTGGGCTCGTTTCATACTATAATCACTAAGCTCACATAAAAATATGAAATTTTTCCATGTTTGCCGGGAAAGTTTCTCTGCATAACATGGAAATTGAGAATAATACAGAGTGGAACAGATAAGCCGAGCGTCTTTTTTAGTACTGTGTCGCTGTTCTGCTCGTGAAATCAGTTGCCTCATTCTTATATATATAGCTTTAATCGGAGTGTCAGAAATGTTTTTATACAAACCGCTTAGTTTTTCGTCTGTAGTACGGCAAAATTTTACTCAATTTAAATGATAATCTGATCTATTCCAAGCTGCATAGGTCATATTTATTGAGTAGAAGTGTTTTTTCTCTTGCTTTGAATGGTTTTCATATTGCGTGTAGAACCAAAGAGAATTTATAATAGGGAGTGGAAACTGAGGAATATTATGTAGCTCAAAAATCACGTGATCAACAAAACTGGCCAGGTCTATTTCCGGTATAATTTTTGTGGCCCCTCCCTCTAGGGTGGTTCTAGAATGTTGCGGGAGGGTCTCTAGAGAAGATGGACACTACCTTTTTAGGGAAGGGAAACGTCTGACTTAAAATAACTCCAAATGGCGCCAGTCGAACTCGAAATCGCGAACCCTTATTGGGTAATTGTACAACCAATAGTGATTGAGGGCAAACTTTAAAATTAAGGAGTTTCATGTGACCGGAAATTTACCAGGCCAGTTTTAGCGTCGCAGCCTACTTGTTTGAGCAAAATTGTATTTAGCACAGTCAAGGGCAAGAGCTTCCACTCACTATTATAAATTCTCTCTGGTAGAACTGACTTTTCCGAACCCAATAAAATATACAGGGTGTTTCTGATAAGTCTGCCATAAATCAAGGGGCGTGTTCTTTGGGTCAAACTGAGTGGAAAGTGTCAAAGAACATGGGGTGTACAAGAATTTGCAACGAAGATATGGCCCCCCAAACATTGGCCCCTAAAACAAGAAAATATTCGAAAATGTAGACTAAAACAAATTCAGCCTTATCAACGTGTTTAGAAATAATGAGACAATTTCAATAGTTTCCCTCTAACATCGTTATTGAACTTTCACCTGGCAGAAGTGTATTAAATGAGTAGAAGTATGCCTACTCTAGTAAAGTAAATTCAAAGTATCATGGTACCTTTCGGTTGGTATTACTTTTATTCTTAACAAGTTAACATGGACGTTACAGGTATTGTTCAAAATGTCCACCAACGGCGTTAAGACAAACATGAACCCGTCTTTCGAAAGATTCTTCGACATGTTGGAAGATTCCTGGCATGTTCCTGATTGTTTGACAACCTTCAATAATTCGTCTTCGCAAGTCTTCCTCATCACGGACTTCATTCTTGTACACGATGTCTTTGAGATGACCCCAAAGATAGAAATCGCACGGATTTAAATCCGGAGATCTGGCTGGCCACGCAACTGGTCCTCCACGCCCAATCCACCTCAAATTAAACGTAGCATTAAGATGTTCTCTAACTGCACGGCTGAAATGTGGGGGTGCCCCGTCGTGCATAAACCACATGTCACGAAGTAATGCTAACGGTATGTCCTCGAGTAGTTCAGGTAAAGTGTCTCTTAAGAACGTGAGATATGCTTCACCATTTAGTCTGGGTGGAAGAAAATGCGGACCTAGTAAAAGATTACCGACAATGCCGCACCATACGTTTAAAGAAAATTGCTGTTGGTGACTTCTAACACTAGTTGCGTGTGGGTTTAATTGGCGCCATTCGTGGTGGTTGTGATAGTTCAGAATTCCATCCCGGGAAAAATGTGCCTCGTCGGTTACTAAAAGGACCCGTGGAAATTGATTGTCCTCTACTCTGGCCAAAAACCACTCGCAAAAGTCGATGCGTCTTGTTTTTTATTCACGGACTTCATTCTTGTACACGATGTCAAAAAAATCTTTGAGATGACCCCAAAGACTTTTTAGCAAACCACCGTTTATTGTTTACGTTTGTGAATAAAAAACAATGCTGACAGTCATGACGCAAACGTAAAAACTAAACGGTGGTTTGCTATAAAGTAACGCGATGTTGTTGATAACGTCACAGTATCACTTCGAACGAACGTGTGGTAGTACAGTATGGCGTATACCAATGCAGAATATGCAGACATGCATCTCATGTATGGACTGGCGCAGGGCAATTCAGTGGAAGCACAGCGGCGATACCAGGAACAATTTCCGCAACGACGCATACCAAATCGTCGTACGTTCGAGGCTGTTGACAGGCGCTTGAGGGACATCGGACAAGTACAACCCAACAACGTTCGAGAGCGAGACATTCCAGAAGACATGGAGGAAATCGAGGAAGACGTCCTTGCCATGTTCGATGAGGACCCCTCGACAAGTACCAGACAAGTTGGACGACAATTACATGTTAATCACGTTTTGGTCTGGCGAATTCTCCGCGGACATCAGTTTCACCCGTATCATATTCAAAAGGTGCAAGCTCTTAACCCGGCAGATTATCCAAGACGCATCGACTTTTGCGAGTGGTTTTTGGCCAGAGTAGAGGACAATCAATTTCCACGGGTCCTTTTAGTAACCGACGAGGCACATTTTTCCCGGGATGGAATTCTGAACTATCACAACCACCACGAATGGCGCCAATTAAACCCACACGCAACTAGTGTTAGAAGTCACCAACAGCAATTTTCTTTAAACGTATGGTGCGGCATTGTCGGTAATCATTTACTAGGTCCGCATTTTCTTCCACCCAGACTAAATGGTGAAGCATAACTCACGTTCTTAAGAGACACTTTACCTGAACTACTCGAGGACATACCGTTAGCATTACTTCGTGACATGTGGTTTATGCACGACGGGGCACCCCCACATTTCAGCTGTGCAGTTAGAGAACATCTTAATGCTACGTTTAATTTGAGGTGGATTGGGCGTGGAGGACCAGTTGCGTGGCCAGCCAGATCTCCGGATTTAAATCCGTGCGATTTCTATCTTTGGGGTCATCTCAAAGACATCGTGTACAAGAATGAAGTCCGTGATGAGGAAGACTTGCGAAGACGAATTATTGAAGGTTGTCAAACAATCAGGAACATGCCAGGAATCTTCCAACATGTCTAAGAATCTTTCGAAAGACGGGTTCATGTTTGTCTTAACGCCGTTGGTGGACATTTTGAACAATACCTGTAACGTCCATGTTATCTTGTTAAGAATAAAAGTAATACCAACCGAAAGGTACCATGATACTTTGAATTTACTTTACTAGAGTAGGCATACTTCTACTCATTTAATACACTTCTGCCAGGTGAAAGTTCAATAACGATGTTAGAGGGAAACTATTGAAATTGTCTCATTATTTCTAAACAAGTTGATAAGGCTGAATTTGTTTTAGTCTACATTTTCGAATATTTTCTGGTTTTAGGGGCCAATGTTTGGGGGGCCATATCTTCGTTGCAAATTCTTGTACACCTCATGTTCTTTGACACTTGCCACTCAGTTTGACCCAAAGAACACGCCCCTTGATTTATGGCAGACTTATCAGAAACACCCTGTATAGGCATAGCTCTCTTGACAATTAAAAAAAACGCGAGAAATTAGTGTAATTATGAGTAAAGTAATTATTTTCTCCAAATTGAAGCTCGTGTGTACTGGGGAGAAATCGTTCTACAGGAGCTCATAGGAAATGCATAGGATGGAAAACGCCTTTAAGTGGGCTACTCTTTTTAAAATCTTTATCCCTAATTAACATGCGTTAATTTTTTTTCCTGTAAGCAGCTATAAAAGTTGTAGGCTGGAATTCCAATCTATAGCACTATGCCGTTAAAGTTTCGCGGGGAAAACAGAACTTTCCCGAGGGTTGGAAAAATCTTGGAATGAAGGGGGCACTCCTACCTTTTCATGAGAAAAGGTAATTGCTTGTCAACAATAAACCCTTTGGCGCCCTCAATTCGCGGGAGAGGTTCGAATGGGACCTTATCTTTCGTGATCGCTAGGTAATCTGGCGCGCACCGAAAATCAGCGTCTTCAAAACGAGGGACTACTGGGTTCAATCTAGATCGTCAGAGCATAAGGAAGGTAAAATTTTTCCCGCCATTTCTTTAAAAAGAGGAAAATCTGCTCGACAATAGACAATAGAAAGTGGCGGGAAAAATAGAATAAGAAGCATAGTTTCTTCATATGTTGTATGGCCCAGTTGAGGACAAACTGGGGCTAGGGAGGGGGTGGTGTAACGGCCGGCTACTTCACTCGCCGTATAGGCGCTAAAAGTCGCGCGTCTCCATACTCTCCAACCCTCTTAGGGTGACCTATTGTCATCTTAGTTGGGGTGGTCCTCGTGACCCTGACCTCCCGGACTAGGTTGCCATTAGGCACTAATTTCAGTTTCCAAGAATCTACCTAAATTTATGGCTTGATGACTTGGCGGAGAGATGTTAAGAAACTCTCTCCTAATGGTTTTATGACAGGGTTGACTTGGGGATTCTGTTGTTCCGAATAATAAAATATCAGTTCTATTTCAACCCTCACTTTTTTTAACATCTCCTACATTCGCTACTTAAAATCGCGCTCGTAGAGAGACTTGTAACGTTACATATCCGGGCAACGTTACAATGTCAATCGAGCAATATAGGCGCTAGCAAACTTTACCCGTCACTCTTGACTTTTGAATTTGCCGCGAGAAAAATTGTGCAAGTGATTTAGAATAGCAATTAATTCTATTTCAACCAAAACCTGAGATTAATTACAATAATGTACAAATCGTCTAGAGTGGTACGTTTGTGTGTAATTTTCCGGTTAGTTTTTAAAATAAACATGAGTAGGCTTAATATTAAGCCATATATTTTAAAGGTAGAATCACAATAAGTAATTGTACTAGATGACGTTAATTTGCAGAACGAAATTTTCAGACCGAACAAAATTTGAATTTCACGCCCGCGAGGGGGTGTGGCTTAATTAAGCTAGTGGCACCAGGTCAAGGAATATTTTTTAAATTGTGAGGACTACCAGTCGTTATAAAAAATAGAAACCTCTAAAAACGATTAGGGAAATAGAGATTAATAATTAAATTCTGGATCAAAAGTACATGTTGTTAAAAGCTAAGATATTGTTTTAGTCTGGTTTCTCATCGCATAGTGGCGCTGCTTAAGGGGTTTGAGGGCTTTGAGAAAGTGTCGTAAAGTCAAATAAACATTGCGAAGTTTTCAAATGACAGAATTCACTGTTTTAAAAACAAATTAAACTATGAATGTAAAAAGGGCATGTATTTCCTTTAATGACTTTTTCTGGCTTTCTTTTAAACCGAAATATGTCAAAACTTCTCTTTCTGTTGCGATTTGTGAAAAAGTTTCGTTTACAATTTTGTCTGTTTGTTACTTAAATGGTTAGGGACACAATTTTTGAAAAACGGGTAGTTTCGTTTTTAAAACATCTATTGAATTATGATAAGCTTATATCCCAAGTGAAACGATAGAATAGTTGGAAAAAATTCAGTATGTATACGCTTTGGAAACGGGGTTTTGAATAAGACTTCAAAATCAGAGTGTAATTATAAACTGTATATTCTGATTCAAGAAGATCCGTTCTTTCAGAAAGGATTATTATGATAAAATTTTAAGATTTTCGATTTTTGGTGATTCTAACCCTTTAAATTATGTCACGCAACGATATTGACTTTAACTCGCGTTGAGTGCGAAGTGTAAGATACAGGATACAACACTCAATTAATACAGTTACAGCCTTTTAGGAATCATTACCGAATATGATATTTCATTTAAATAATAACGAGACGTAGCTTATAACTTCAACTAAAATTAGATAATTAATCGTAATGATCACTTTCCCGTTTCACCTTAGATTAGGGACTGAAGGAATTAGGACACGTTTACGTGAACCATCAGAAACGCTTTAGGAAATAAGTTATTGGCTCATAAATACCTTTTGAAGGGCTATCTGGATTATCATGTAGATCTAAAGCAATGCATTTTTACTACAATAACTCGAGTTCCAATTTAAATATACCATTAGTGATTAACCGAGTTGTGAGACGCGTTGCGGCGGCCTCTTGTACTAGAATCTCAGCTTTGGCGCCTTTTACAGATATTTTCTCCAACTCCCCCCTCACTTCGGACTTCCGGAAGAAATCGCTGGATATATTATTCTTATCGGCCTGAGTAACTTATAGGGAACCATATTATTAACTCATGGTAATATATGCAGTTTCGAATATAATTTTGAATCAATCTTTGGTAAATTTGCCTCGCGTTAAATATTAATCTCAAATAGTATATTCAACCAACCCCTACGTATAGCTATCTTGTATATATTTGAGGAAGTGTTTTGATTGTATGTTTGTTCTTTATGCAAAGTCATAATTGTGAATGCCCTCCTTATTAGAACTTGGGCCAATCTCACGCTCGTAAACCGCGTATAAATTTTTTATCTTGGCAATAATATTTTGTTGGCAACCTAAATGCTTGGTAAGAACATGTCAAAATCTGAGATGTACAGTATGGGCCTATAATTATAGCACGCGGTAGCCACAGACCACCGACGCCACACACTCTCTCTCTCTCTCTCTCTCTCTCTCTCTCTCTCTCTCTCTCTCTCTCTCTCTCTCTCTCTCTCTCTCTCTCTCTCTCTCTCTCTCTCTCTCTCTCTCTTCTCTTTCTCTCTCTCTCTCTCTCTCTTTCTCTCTCTCTCTCTCCAATATAGAAGAGACGCGGAATATAGAGAAAGGGGTGCTTTGACCTTTGACCATTTTAAAATAAATGTATTCGGGACATGTGAAAAGAAAGGGCCCGGCTATGAGTCTCCTAAAGGATTAAGGTAAAAGCTACCAACGACTATTTCTTTTCAAGTAAGAATCTACAGATCAGAGGAAGCTCCGGACACAACCCCGACCTGCCCATCCCAACTAGGCGCCAATCCTTATCTCCTGCCATTATCACGTCCAGCATGACAAATGTATCAGTAGAAATGGGTATAGCCATGGTATAGCGAAGCTTTAAAGTATTGAGTTTTACAATGGGAAACTTTCTAAACCTTTCAGTGTAATTTGGAATTTTATTTAATTTTTGTTACAGAGGTTACTGGTTTGTCGAATTGAAATGAGAGCCGGTTATTTTGGCGCGAAATGTGATTTGGGGGGGGGATTGGGGAAAATGAATTCTCAGGAAATTTTGTTGCTTTAAAATATTTCAATACCTAGAAATACAAGTCTGTCTTAAAGGGAGGGTGAAGTGGAAAATAAAGTGATTTTTAATCGATTCTTCTACTAGCTATAAGACCTATCTGCATAGTCAAACATCCAGGAAATACCTCTGAATGATTTTAAAAATCAAAATGGATTCAGATTTCATCAATAATTTAACCCTAATACCTTCGACCAATCGCGTAACGCCCAGCCTTCCAGTTAACGAAATGTGCAAGTCACGCTCAATGTCGCGTTAGGAGTTTTCACATCGCGCGCAATATTTATCACATCTCGTGCTAAATAATGCTCGAAATAGAGCGTGACACGTAAATTTTGTTAAGTGGAAGGCAGGGCGTTACGCGATTGGTCGAATATATTAAAAATCACTTTAATTTCAACTTCACCCTCCCTTTAACACCACAAATACGGTGTTTTTACTAGTATACGGTTGAATTCTGAAGAAAGTGAGATGGTTTGTATTTATAGGCCTAACATTTAAATAGCAATATTTAGGGTGGCCTTCTGGCCTATAGCTAATGTAAGCTTAATATTATGTGTGTTATTTCAATATATTTTTGGTAACAACCTCTAAACACAATGGAAGGTGGCCCTTAAAAGGGCCGTTTTGGGGGCAGTTTAATACGCCGTGCCCAGGAGGAAAAAGTTCAATCAATGAATAATACTGGCCTATAATTAATGTAAGCTTAATATTATGTGTGTTATTTCAATACATTCTTGGTAACAACCTCTAAACAAAATGGAAGGTGGCCTTAAGGGCCGTTTTTTGGGCAGTTTAATATGTCGTGCCCAGGAGCAAAAATTAGCTTGCCTTTTCAATATAAAAAGGGCAAGAATCATATAAGGTGGCCCTCAAAAGGGCCGTTTTTGGAAGTTAGCTTCCTAAATTGTATGAGAGCTTCCGGCCCGTTTAATTTTGCTTAGCGGAAGTCGCCCTGTACCAGGAAAAAGGGGCGACAAGTTGAGGCATTCCTTCCACTCCTCCCCTATATACTCTTTGATAGAAGTAACCCCCAAAAATTCAAACTCTTGATGGCCTTGTATAGAGTGGTGTCGGTAGAGAGGGGAGTAGACTGTGTATCCCTTATAGGCGCGCTTTTGTAAGAGGGGATACTGTACGCGCGTGGTAGGGGGGATGACACTGAGCTAAGAGATAGAAGGGTGTGACGTTTGCTGACGTAGAACTGACATTACTCTATACCATTCACTTAGCGCCAGAAAACCTAGCATTAGGGGTAAGCGTGGGGGAGGGAGGGAAATTGGGAAGCTATATATTGAGTGGCAAGTCCGTTAGGAGCATCATTTCTCGGATGTGTTAGAGGAAAATTATGTGGACGGCGAAGGCGAACGAACTTGAGGCAGAGAAGCTTCGGGAGGAGGTGAAAAGGCTAAAGGAGGAAATGGAAAAACTAAAGTCAAAGCCTTCAGTGACGGTGCGGGACGCTATGGTCCAGGTTGATTTTCATTCGTTCGTTGAAATAAGTGAGCTTCGAAAGGAGCAGCGAATTCGGGAGAAGAGGAGACGGGAGTATTTGAGGACTGCCTGGTGGCTTCGGAAAAAGCCAAAACTAGGCGTGCACTATATTGACTAGGATTCGATAGTCCTGGACATGACATTATAAACTGTACACCAAAAAAGGCCCTTTTCAGGGCCACCCTAAATATTGCTTAAGGTTTTTGCCTCGAAGTGTATTGTTCTATTTTCATGGTTTTAAAACTATTACTATATTCTTTACTATCACTGTAAATGAACTTGAAGTTACGGTATGGGGATTGCGAAAACGTCAAAGTTAGTTTTTTATAACTTCTGGTGATATGTTCATTATTAATGTCAGTTCTACGTACGCAAACGTCGCACCCTTCTATCTCTTAGCTCAGTGTCATACCCCATACCAGGCGCGTACAGTATCCACTCTTACAAAAGCGCGCCTAGAGGGATGGATACACAGTCTACTCCCCTCTCTACCGACACTACTCTCTATGGGTAACGTACACAAAAATTTTACAACATCTATAAAATGCGAAGCTTGACACTAAAATGTGTAAAACAGAATTAAAGTAAAGACCGGGAGGAGGGGGGTCTAAACAGTAGCAGGTTCGCTGCTCGTAAGAATTTTAGCAGGGCTTTTAAGATTACACTTAATCTCTATATACTACAACGAAAGGTACAGAGTGTACGCTGGGTTACAGGCCCCTCGTGAAAATCAGCTTCGAATGAATAGGGCACCTCCGCCCCTCTCATTGCTAGTCCAAGATAAACCCTTTGGCGACAGTAATTTTCGGGAAATCTTCGCATGAGACCTCGACTTCTCTTTTCAGATGCTTAGGTATTCTGGCGCGAAGCGAATATATCAGCGTCATCATGGCGGGGGCAATGACTTCTATCTAGATGGTCAGAGCATGATGAAGGTGCATTGGGGGCGGGGGCGGATTTCTTTTAAGAACTGTAAATTCTGCTTGAAAATAGACAATAGAAAAATGAAATTACAAACTAATATGACGATTTTAAACACTTTAATAGTATCTATAAAATTACATCGTTCAATTAGCAGCCTCACTGAATTCATAATTATTTAACATAACTACCAAACAATGATAAAACTTCAGGTGTATTAACAACAATCCTTGTTTTTTGTGATATATTGAATTTTGCGGCTTTAGGAGTTTGATTATAATTTTAATCAATCTTTGGTAAATTGCAAGATTTACAATTTGAAACATTTTTATAACCTTGCATTTTTGGGAATTTTTGGGCGGTAAGGGAAAAAGGTTACTTTAAATATCATGACCAAATCTATCCCGCGTGTAGTGAACTCGCGCCCCGTCTGGCGTTGCTTCTTAGTGAGGGAGAATACCCCAATAGCATCCTCGCTTATGCATGTTGGTTTCTCTGTACGTAATTTCGGAAATTGTCTATTTAAAAGGAAAATCTGCGACTACTTGACAAAGTGACCCGGGCGAAAACCTGAGAAAAATAAAAAAACCATAGTTTCTTCTCTTGGAAATTTCCTAGAAAAATATGACGATTTTAAACACTTCTATGGTATCTATAAAATTAAATTGTTCAATTAGTAGTCATAATTAATTCATAATTATTTAACACAACTTTCAAACAATGAAAAAAGCTTCAGGTCAATTAACACTTTTGCCGCGAAATGAATAACAAGGTCATCTCACCTTATAGGGTGGGCTTTATTCTGAGGCTTGACAACAAAAATCGTAAAATAACGCTCCGGAGCTTCCTTCCTGGAACCGTTTCTCTAAAAACATGATTCTTTAAAATATTTTAATATCTGGAAATAACTGTGTCTTTGTCATAATTTTCAAACCACGAAAATTAGTGGCTAATTTATAATTTTGGTAATATACAGTTTAATTCAGAAAAAAATAAAATGTATTTAGGCCTAACTTGACATGTAACTAAGAATTGGAACAATACACTTTGAGGCGAAACCATAAACAATATTTAGGGTGGCCCTTAAAAGGGCCTTTTTTGGTATACAGTTTAAAATGTCATGTCCAGGACTGTCGATCGAATCTTAAAATCCAAGCAAATGCTTTTGCGAATTAAGGGTAAAAGACATATCGTCTGGTAGTTCTGGATATCCAAATTTGGGTTCAACCAAAGTTAGACATTGAGAATCTAACGCTAAAGATTCTGGAACGTAGGAAGATTCGGCCTTCTTTTTTTTTGGTGGGCTACCTTCGTCATCTGAAGAATCTACAGATTCTGAATGATTTGTTGATAATTGTAATTCCGTTGCTGGAATGATGTCTACTCCAAATAAAGAATTATCAGGAGTATCCGCCATTTCAGAATCGTAATTCATCTCATCGAAAAATGATTGCAAATCAGACGATTTTCTATCATTTTTCGGCAATTTTAATTCCGTTGCTGGAATGATGTCTACTCCAAATAAAGAATTATCTAAAGTAGTCGTCACTTCAGAAAAGGAATTACGATTATCAAAAAAAGATTCAGAATCATCCGATTCATTAGAGACTGAAGGTGCCTCAAAAATTCTTTGAATGATGACCCCCTCCCAAATTTCGTCAAATTCGGGTGTGCAAGCATTAGTATCTAATGGCACTAGATCATCACGATAAGCGAAATAGATCTTCTTTCGGTCAGAAGCCATTACTCCTTCTAAAGTCAAATTGCACAATACATTTATGGAGATGACGTCAATCGTGCGGAAGACTCTGCGCTCAATGAAAAAAACATCAGCTTGAATTTTATTCAGAGGATGCAAGCAAAAGGCAGCCATTCTCAAAGATTCGAAAGTGCTGTATGATGAATCTGATAGTTTAGTTTCTCACGAGGCGACTTTGGTTTCCATCCGCATCTCCGAGCCCGATGAGAGAGTAAGGTACTTCAACTAGCCGTATGATTGGTCAGCTACAAATATAAGCCGATTTCCGAGGGGGACGAAGATAGGGGAAGTGGTGAGAGCTTTGAAAAAATTCCACAATTTTTACTCCTGAACAAGAGGTTCCAAAAAATGTTCTTAAACGGCAGTTTTAAGGGCCATCTTTACTTTTTGAGGAAAAAAAGGTTTCCGCCACAAATGTATTGACGTATCGCACACTGAAATCGCTCACACACACACACACACACCTATATAAAATTAAGCTTATATACCTACCTCCGATAACATAAAAATAGATAGCTCTCCCAGAGAAACGAAAATGTCGTAATCAAATTCGAGTGGTTACTTCCACGGTTCTGTCACGTAGAAAAAGAAACTTACCTCCACAATTATTAATCCGTAATGGAATCGGGGTGGTTATTCAGTTATTACTACCATTCCAATCATAGCAATACTAATTTAAAATAAATAATAATCTAGCTTTATTGCGTGCTCATATCACCCAGAGGGCTTTATTTCATCCAACCGACAGCCGGTGGTTACTCCCTCGGTTTAATATGCTAAACTACCCGGCGTTGCACTTTATGTTTTAATTATTGGGACTTGAAACCTGGAAAAGTTTCCTGTCTACGTAGACACTAAATAATCTTTGAGGCGGCACGTATCTGCATGATGTATTTTTTAAACAATCTAGGTTTTATACAGGTTTTAAACTTTAATAAAACGATGATTAGTTAGGTGTTATTCATAAACCCGAAATTAAACGGGTTAAAATGAGAATGTTCATTACGGGTTTTTTTAAAGGACACAAATAAACCACTTCTTCCAGTGTTTGCTTACATTACACTTCCTCAAAAATATAATTCTCTTATATATATATATAAGATCATATAAAATTTAATAATAAATGGAAAGGAAGGTGAACACTCCCTCGGTTTAATCAAATTACATACAACATAATATTCATTTAATAATAAAATTGAAATGGTGTTTACTCCCTCGGTTTAATCAAATTATATATGTATGTATGTATCCTCTTAATCTTAACGAATCGTTACAATTTTGCACCATCAACATGTTGGTCCTGGTACATGAGAGCTTCCGGCCCGTTTAATTTTGCTTAGCGGAAGTCGCCCTGTACCAGGAAAAAGGGGCGACAAGTTGAGGCATTCCTTCCACTCCTCCCCTATATACTCTTTGATAGAAGTAACCCCCAAAAATTCAAACTCTTGATGGCCTTGTATAGAGTGGTGTCGGTAGAGAGGGGAGTAGACTGTGTATCCCTTATAGGCGCGCTTTTGTAAGAGGGGATACTGTACGCGCGTGGTAGGGGGGATGACACTGAGCTAAGAGATAGAAGGGTGTGACGTTTACTGACGTAGAACTGACATTACTCTATACCATTCACTTAGCGCCAGAAAACCTAGCATTAGGGGTAAGCGTGGGGGAGGGAGGGAAATTGGGAAGCTATATATTGAGTGGCAAGTCCGTTAGGAGCATCAGACCTTTTCCAAAATTTCTCAATACCGACCAAAGAACTTTTCAGAGGGTAAGTTTATACTTCAAGATTTTAAAATTATGCTTGGTTAGGAATTAGAAAATTATAGAGAGTACAGGGTGTTTCTGAGAACCGCAAGATAAAAAGCTTATCTCTTATTTTCTTTCGGTTCGTGGTTAATGAATAAATAAATAAATAAATTAATTTGGTTAGTGACTCAATAAGAGTTTCACTTTTCAAAATATTTTCTTTGAAACGAGGAAAGGTTCTTAGTGCGGTTTTCACTCAGTTGAATATAACCCGTCCCCCCTTATTTGAGCCAGACCATTCATAAACACCCTGTATAGAACATTTGGAGTATAGTTATAGGATATTAGTGATAGTTTTTTAAGAATTTTACTACGCTAAAACTGCTCATCATCAGTTAAAAGCTATACAGTTTTTTCTAATACATTTTGTAATGGTTTAAAGAAAAATGTCAACTGAACCTAGGCCAGAGCCAACGGAGACAGAGAAGTTAAAAAGAAAAGCGACAAATGACTTTGTTCGCCATAAAATAAAGGTTATGAAAATGACACCTGTTGAAGTGGTTGAAGGTACGTTTTCGGGCAATGAATTTATAAAAAAAGTACGCGTTGCATGACTTTAAATTTTCGGTTTTATCTTCACTAAAGAACTTAGAGATGAGATAGAGAAAAATAATAGCTTTATCCAAGAGCTGTGGGATATTGCCTCTGACGATTCAGAAGCCCAAAAACTAAGAGAGGAGAATGCCAAGTTAAGAGCGGAATTGCGAGGGTTGAAGGAGAAGCCGCTGCGGTATGGAAAGAACACCAAAATATATTTTTTTTAACAATTATCTAATATATTACTCTTTTTTATAATGTATTCATAGTTCCATTCAGACGCAGACGGATGATAATGGGTGGCAGAAAAGGGAGGAGGAGTATATGAGGAAGAAATCGGAGTGGGAAGCTGAGGAGAAGGCGCAGGCTGAAAGAAAGGCCAAGGAAACAGAGGAGAATGCCGAATACTCAGAGTTTCTGGAGATGAAAGAACTTAGGAGCCGACGAGAGATTTATGGCGGCTGGCCCACGTATCCGTAACGGCTAAACATGCGGATCTACTTTAAATAAAGTTTTGCTCCTGAACATGAGGTTATTAAACTGTTCAAAAAAAAGGCCCTTTTAAGGGCCACCTTTACCTTTTGATAGCAAAAAGGTTTCCACCAAAAATGTATTGAAATATTGACACTAAAATCATACACCTACATTAAATTAAGCCTATGTACCTAATTGAGATAATTATGACGTATGAAAAAAGCTCTATTAAGGGCCAACTTTACTTATTTGATAGCAAAAAAAGGTTTCCATCAAAAATGTATTGAAATATCGCACACTGAAATCACACACCTCCTACCTTCTCGTTTGACGGACAGACAAGCCTAAAACAAGTTCCAGTGAAATTTAAACAAATTTTTAGGGTGCTTAGGCGCTACACGCTGTGATTATCCCCTCTCAATAAATAAGACGTGTGGGCAACTAAAATCATACTTGGGTTTTATAGTATTATAGGCAATATTTTATTTACATGAAAAACTCATTTGCTTTTCTGATTGTACTTTTTCACGAGGTTATTCATTTACCTCCACAATTATTAATCCGTAATGGAATCGGGGTGGTTATTCAGTTATTACTACCATTCCAATCATAGCAATACTAATTTAAAATAAATAATAATCTAGCTTTATTGCGTGCCCATATCACCCAGAGGGCTTTATTTCATCCAACCGACAGCCGAAGGTGGTTACTCCCTCGGTTTAATATGCTAAACTACCCGGCGTTGCACTTTATGTTTTAATTATTGGGACTTGAAACCTGGAAAAGTTTCCTGTCTACGTAGACACTAAATAATCTTTGAGGCGGCACGTATCTGCATGATGTATTTTTTAAACAATCTAGGTTTTATACAGGTTTTAAACTTTAATAAAACGATGATTAGTTAGGTGTTATTCATAAACCCGAAATTAAACGGGTTAAAATGAGAATGTTCATTACGGGTTTTTTAAAGGACACAAATAAACCACTTCTTCCAGTGTTTGCTTACATTCTACTTCCTCAAAAATATAATTCTCTTATATATATAAGATCATATAAAATTTAATAATAAATGGAAAGGAAGGTGAACACTCCCTCGGATTATTCAAATTACATACAACATAATATTCATTTAATAATAAAATTGAAATGGTGTTTACTCCCTCGGTTTAATCAAATTATATATGTATGTATGCATCCTACCCTCTTAATCTTAAAGATACGTTACAATTTTGCACCATCAACTAAATCAATATCAAATTTTCACAAACTAAAGTGGTAACCCCATCTACCGATGGCTTCTCGAGTTTGCATTATATAAAAGAGATTTACTCTCTTATCTATCTTAAATTCTTTCCCATTTAAAGAAGCCTTAAAACCTTCCGAGGGATAGTCACGTCACAGAAGAAAAAAAAACTTCCCTTCTCGGGCAATACCTATTCACCCCCCAACAAAAACTTCTCTTCTTTGGCAGTGTCCCTTCCCAAGAAAGAAGGTAACCCTCCTTCCCAACCTGATTGCCTTCTTTAATTCTGAAGAGATTTTTCTTCCCAAAAAAAGAAGGCTCACCTCTCGTCTTGAAGGAGTACCTTCCGAATCTTAGAAGGGTGGGTTCACGAAAGCTAGGACCCCTTCCTAGGCATTTTTCGGTTTAGGGAAGGAAGGTAGGGTAGTAGGAAGGGAGTTTGCGCCTTCCTCTACCAAAGCTTCTTTTCAAAGAAGGCGCCCTTCTGCCTCTATAGTGTCGCCCTCTCTTCTACGGAAAAGAAGTTAAAGAAGGCGCGTGGCGCCCTCCTAAAAGAAGATTCTTCTGAAGAGGCCCACCACTGTTTACTCGTTGACTTGACAAAGAAGTTGAATGGGCCATCGTTTTAATGAATGAAAAACCAAGCCACTCAGCAACTACAGCGATCTGAAAACGCCGTTGTAACTTTAGGCCAAATTAAAACACTTTACCAAATTAAATGTTTAATTTTTTGGTCTAAAATGCTTTTAGCTCTGCCCCCAGAATCGATCGTTTCTTAAATATCGAATCTTTTTCAATTATGACCAATTAATTGAAAACAATATGGTCAAGCCATATTCGTCGCTTCACTTGAAGGAAAATTCATCGCATTTTACGTGATACTTTGATGGCCCGTATCTCCGCGGGTGTTCAGTTTTGGACCATAGTTCTTTGGTGACTTAGTCTTGTTTTGACCCGTAGAATGCGCCCCTGAATTTGTGACACATCGTTTTTTAACAGCCTGTAGTATTATAAAAAAAACCTTTTACTAGAAATTTAAAATTTACACCATTTTGTGTCTAATTTTGGATTTTTAAACCCTTTACGGGGACCTTTGAGCCAACGGTTTTTCATGTTTTTTGCTTCTAGTGAAAATAATGCGATTTATCTAGATATCGTAGAACGAAGTAGAAATATCTTCGTGTTTTTGATTTCCTTCTGTTAAATTGAAATATGTAGTAAATCACATTTTGTGTTTAAGTTTGAAATAATACATCCGCTATGGGGACCCCATTCCCAACATTTTATTATCTTTCATATGAATGAATAAAAGTTAACTTCGAAGGTTGTCGTGTATAGTATTATTCAAAAAAAACCTTTTACTTGAATTTTAAAATTTACACCATTTTGTGTATACTTTGGATTTTTAAACCCTTTACCGGGACCTTTGAGCCAACGGTTTTTCATGTTTTTTCTTTCTACTGAAAATAATGCGATTTATCTAGATATCGTATAGCGAAGTAGAAATATCTTCGTGTTTTTGATGTCTTTCTGTTAAATTGAAATTTGTAGAAAATCACATTTTGTGTTTAAGTTTGAATTACTACATCCGCTATGGGGACCCCATTCCCAACATTTTTTTATTATCTTTCATATGGATGAATAAAAGTTAACTTCGAAGGTTGTCGTGTTCAAAAAAACCTTTTACTTGAAAATTAATATTTACACCATTTTGTGTCTAATTTTGGATTTTTAAACCCTTTACGGGGACCTTTGAGCCAACGGTTTTTCATGTTTTTTGCTTCAAGTGAAAATAATGCGATTTATCTAGATATCGTATAACGAAGTAGAAATATCTTCGTGTTTTTGATTTCCTTCTGTTAAATTGAAATCTGTAGTAAATCACATTTTGTGTTTAAGTTTGAATTAATACATCCGCTATGGGGACCCCATTCCCAACATTTTTTTATTATCTTTCATATGGATGAATAAAAGTTAACTTCGAAGGTTGTCGTGTATAGTATTATTTAAAAAAACCTTTTACTTGAAATTTATAATTTACACCATTCTGTGTCTAATTTTGGACTTTTAAACCCTTTACGGGGACCTTTGTGCCAACGGTTTTTCATGTTTTTTGCTTTTGGTGAAAATAATGCGATTTAATTACATATCGTAGAACGAAGTAGAAATATCTTCGTGTTTTTGATGTCTTTCTGTTAAATTGAAATTTGTAGTAAATCACATTTTGTGTTTAAGTTTGAGATAATACATCCGCTATGGGGACCCCATTCCCAATATTTTTTTATTTTCTTTCATATGGATGAATAAAAGTTAACTTCGAAGGTTGTCGTGTTCAAAAAAAAACCTTTTACTTGAAAATTAAAAATTACACCTTTTTGTGTCTAATTTTGGATTTTTAAATCGTTTACGGGGACCTTTGAGCCAACGGTTTTTCATGTTTTTTGCTTCTAGTGAAAATAATGCGATTTATCTAGATATCGTAGAACGAAGTAGAAATATCTTCGTGTTTTTGATTTCCTTCTGTTAAATTGAAATCTGTAGTAAATCACATTTTGTGCTTAAGTATGAAATAATACATCCGCTATGGGGACCCCATTCCCAACATTTTTTATTATCTTTCATATGGATGAATAAAAGTTAACTTCGAAGGTTGTCGTGTATAGTATTATTCAAAAAAATCTTTTACTTCAAATTTATAATTTACCCAATTTGCGTCTAATTTTTGATTAGTAAATTTGAATTAGTAAAGTTCGTAAGATGTCGTACAAAGCACTAAAAATAATTTTTATTTTTAATAGAGCCTATATATTTTTTAATTGTTTCTAAAATTGAATTTTACCACCCTCTATGAGGCCTTTGTTCCAACGTTCTTAAATGATTTTTGTTCTTGATGAAAATTTTGATATATACCATTTTAATTGAATTTTATTTGACATACCCTTTTGATTGAATTTTATTTGACATTTGATAGGTGGATCATTGTTCCTAGTTTTAAGTTTTTAAAAGTTTGTTTCTTGAGGTTTTGTATTACTATTTATGATTTTTCTAAATTTATACAAGTATTATTTTTAAGTTTTCAAAATGAATCTTGACAATATCAGCTGCTTGATTACGGCTTATTCTTATCGTATTAACGTATTAAATTCCGTTTCCTTTTGAATTGAGACATTTTGTTACCCATAACTCAAGCTTAGAGAATATAAGTGCATTGCTATTCTTACGGGGACAAAGTTAACCGGAAATACGTCATAGATTTTGCTCCCCATAAAGAATGTAAAGAAAATTATGTAAAAGTTTCCTTTAAAAATATTTGGAATTCATTTTAAGATGCAATTTGAAACAAGTCATAAAAGTGAAATATATTTTCGATTTTACGATAAAAGCGGAGGAGATATTGCGTTTTCTAAATGTCCCCGTAAGTGACTTTTTAAACTCGGTCCTCATAAGCAATGTAGGACATGTATGGGTGTGTGTGTGTGTGTGTGTGTGTGTGTGTGTCTGTTGTTACACCCACGTGACCGCGTTCGCAGTTTCCAAATCGGAGCAAACGTGTTCGCCATTTCCGAACTGCTTTCACAGTGACGGAAATGGCTCCTCTACTTGAGTTCTCACACCACCATCTTCTGGTCTTTGTCCATCCCACACGGACACCAGTCTGTACTTACTGGCTTCTAATCACCACCATCTTTTGATCTTCGTCCATCCCACATGGACACCAGTCTGTACATACTGGCTTCTAATCACCACCATCTTCTGGTCTTCGTCCATTCCACTTGGACACCAGTCTGTACATACTGGCTTCTAATCACCACCATCTTCTGGTCTTTGTCCATCCCACTTGGACACCAGTCTGTACATTCTGGCTTCTAATCACCACCATCTTCTGGTCTTTGTCCATCCCACTTGTACACCAGTCTGTACATTCTGGCTTCTAAACACCACCATCTACTGGTCTTCTGTCTATTCCACTTGTACACCAGTCTGTACATTCTGGCTTCTAAACACCACCATCTACTGGTCTTCCGTCTATTCCACATAGACACCAATCTGTCTCATTGGCTTCTACTCCATTATCATCGTTTGGTTTTAGGATATACGCGGCGATCAGCTAGGGTTACGAGAAACGTCTAGCCTCCCTAAGGTGGGATCGCCACCAAAAGTTTTCGCAATTGCGCTTTTTCCTTACTATTATAATGGAAACGAATCGTATCTATACCCCAAAATTTGAAGAAAGCGGGCAAGAGGGGTACCCTTCACATTAAACGTCAATATTAGCAAAGTTTGAGATGATAATAGGTATAACTTTATTTTAAACGATTTAACTATTATTAATGTTAATTACTGAAGATTAAAATAATTAAAAATAATTATATTTATTTAAATATTAAAGATAATCTTGTTTCTGAACTCAAAATTAATACGGAAAGAGTTAAAAAGTGATAGATTTTCATAGCCTTGTAGCTAACTTATATTAAAGAAATAATCCATAAGGAAGAGAGACCAAATAAACTTAACAAACTGTTTATTAAACGAGTGAGTGAGTGAAGTGAGACTGATAGAAATTAAAACATAACATTGCTATTTATAGTAGTTACTAAAAACAGTATTAAGATATTAACCGGTTAAAAAAACATATCGCCTTAATTAAATTACAGAGTTAATATGTTTCGAGTAGATAGGAGTCGCTTTCTCCAACACCCCTTCTCGACGAGTATCGGATAATCCGGCTTTGGACATCAAGTGCTTTAGTTTTTCTTTGGTTAAAGGCTTGGTTAACATGTCAGCGGTCATTTCCTCGGTTGGACAATAGGTGATATCGATGATGTGGTTTTCTCTCATATCCTTGAGGAAGTGGTATCGTACGTCAATGTGTTTCGTCCTAGCGCTGATCCGTTCGGAAAGACTCATCTTGATGCATCCTTGATTGTCCTCAAATAGGTAGGTTGGCGTGGTAGCCGGGAATCCAACATCTTCGAGAAGCTGTCGTAGCCAAATGACATCTTGGGCGGCATGAGCTGCTGCGACGTATTCGGCTTCTGTCGATGAGAGCGCGACAGTTGATTGTTTCCGACTTGACCATGCGATGGTTCCCTGTCCGAATTGGAATAGGTATCCGCTCGTTGATTTCCGGTCTTGATGATCACCGGCCCAATCTGCATCAACGTAGCCGACAAGTTCTGGTGTTTCCTTCAAAGCTGGGAAATGAAGTCGGACCTCTTGTGTTCCTTTGAGATAACGCATTACTCGTCTGACGGCCGTCCAATCTCTTTCTCTCGGCTTTGAGACTCTTCGGCATAGGTAGCTGATGCTAACTGCAATGTCTGGTCGTGAAACGGTAGCGATGTGTAGAAGTATTCCAATTGCTTCTCGATATCGGTTGTTGTTAGGTAGAATATCTTCGTCTCCAGACAATTTTGGATAAGAAGGATCCATAGGAGTTTTGGATATCTTCGCATCTTGCATGCCGACGTCTTCGAGCATGAACGCTATTTTAGTTCCTTGATGGATTGTAAAACTTCCGTCAATTCCTCGCTCAATCTGGATACCGAGGTAATACGAGGCGTTTCCTAGGTCCTTTAGCTCGAAGTGCTTATTTAGTTTCTCGTACAGATTGTTGATGGTGGCTTCATTCTCGTTCAACACCAACAGATCATCTACGTATAGTAGGATATACGTCCAGGTACCGTCTTGTTCCAATTTCGAGTAAAGTCCTGGATCGGCTTTGCTACGATTGAATCCTTCATCAAGTAGAATTTGATTGGCTTTGGCGTTCCAGGTCCTTGCAGATTGCTTCAATCCGTATAAGCTGCGCTTGAGTCTGCAGACCTTCTCTTCATTTCCAGGTTGGATGAAACCCGGAGGCGGTTCCATATACAGGTCCTGGACTATGTCTCCATGCAGGAATGCGGTTTTGACGTCATAGTGTTTGACCGGTAAGTTCTTGGCTGCGGCGATACTGAGTAGAAGTCGTACGGTCTCGTACTTCACGACAGGTGCAAACGTCTCGTCAAAATCTTCGCCAAACTTCTGAGAATAGCCTTTGGCGACTAATCGGGCTTTATATTTGCTGAGTGATCCATTTTGATCATGTTTGGCTTTGAAAACCCAACGACAACCAATGGCCTTTCGATTTGGTGGTAGGTCTGTTAACTCCCAGGTGCCTTTTTCATGCAAAGATGATATTTCTTCTTTAGCAGCATCTGTCCAGTTCTTCCTTTCTCTCGGATTTAAGTCGGCGAGTTCCTCCCATGAGCTTGGTTCGCGAGAATATTGAACCGTTGCCTTGTACGTCAATCTCTTTGGTGGAATGCCCTTATTATCCCTTTCCGATCGTCTTGGAAGAATAGGAACTGATGGTCTTTCTTCAGATTCTTGTTCTCCATCAGATGATGATTCTGATTGTTCCTTTTTCGGATGTGACGTGATCAAGGAGTCAGCTGAATTAGTCTCCTTTTCCCCTTCTGGCTCTGATATGATGCTTTCTTCAAAGGTGTTGTCTCCTGTTCCTTCGTCGAAAGTGACAGAACGGCTGAAGTGAACTTTGGCAGTCTCAGGATTGAGAATACGATAGCCTTTCGTTGCTAAGCCATATCCGACCAGGACTCCTTTAAAAGCTTTGTCTCCGAATTTTACTCGTTTCTCCTTGGGAATGTACGAATAGGCTTTACTTCCGAATACACGGATGTGTCCAATACGTGGCTTTGAACCACTCCAAAGCTCATAAGGTGTTACGTCAATGGCTCTTGTTGGCAGACGATTTTGAAGATAGGCGGCGGTCGTGACAGCTTCACCCCAGTAACGGTTCTCGAGTTGTGCGTCTAACAGCATGCATTTGGCCATTTCCGTCAAAGATCGATTCTTGCGTTCCGCAACTCCGTTCTGTTGTGGATTATACGGTACGGTCAACTGGTGTTCGATGCCAAGTTCCTTGAGATAATCTTCAATTTCATGGCTGATATATTCTCTACCATTGTCTGATCGAAGAGCTTTCGGGTATCTTCCGAATTTGGTCCTTACGGATGCAATGAAATCCTTGAATGCAGTTAGAACGGAGTTCTTGGTCTTCATCAGATAGAGCTGTGTAAATCTTGAGTAGTCATCGATGAATGTTAGTATGTATCGATTACCGCCAGGTGTCACTGTCGGCATTGGCCCGCATACGTCCGTATGGATTAGTTCCATAGGCTCCTTGGTCTTCGATGTAGACGTTGGGAATGGTTTAGCTGTCATCTTTCCCTTTAGACAACATTCGCAAATAAGCTTCCGCTGACATTCGGAGAGCTTGATACCATCGGCAAGATTCTTCGATGAAAGAGACTTCACAGCATCTATGTCCCGATGCCCTAGCCGTCTATGCCATAGGTGAATGCAATCGGCTGTATGCGAGTTGCTGGCGAC
The DNA here is from genome assembly GCF_054372755.1 of Phalangium opilio. NCBI lineage: Eukaryota > Metazoa > Arthropoda > Arachnida > Opiliones > Phalangiidae > Phalangium > Phalangium opilio. Next base: position 3,046,274 of record NW_028324154.1, read on the forward strand.
TTTTGCTGTTTGCTTGGTTTGAAGTCGATAAAGGAATCCATCCATCTTGGCGAAAGCTGCAACGTTTTGACCTTCCATGATTCTGCATTCGTCGCCTTCGAAGATAACAGTGTGTCCTGTCTGCGTCAAGCGGTGTACAGACAATAAGCTGCCTCCTAGTTTTGGAACATAAAGGATGTTCTTCACAGCTATGCTATGTACTTCTCCGTTTGGAGCGAGGCAGTCAATCATGCCATCGCCAATCCCTTCCGCCATTATGATTGAGTCGTCGGCGAGATGAATCTTCTCTGATTTCGGCGTTATGAATTTGAAATTCTTCCGATCGCTGGACATGTGACTGGTAGCCCCTGAATCCACATACCATGAGTTCGCTTGTGAGCCATTCGAAGCCTTGAAGGCTGTATACTCCCCGCTCGTTCTCCTTTCTACCGCTGCTTTACTTCGCTCACTTCGGGATGCAGCATGTTCTCGATCCAGCTTATCTTTGTAGCTTCGGCAGTCCTTCATATAGTGCCCTGGTTTGTTACAATGATAACAGACTCCTCTGCTTGGACGACGCCGTTGATGATTGAATCTTCGACCTTTGCTTTGACTTGAAGTCTGCAACGCTGTGTCATTCCTAGAGGAAGCTGCTCTAGTCTCTTGACGTCGATTGAATTCGTCCAGTACTTTCGCTTTCACTAAGTCTAGTGTCAGATCTGTTTCCGGTCTCACTTCGAGGGCTGTGACCAAGACATTGTAAGATTCCGGTAGACTGCAGAGTAGCATGGCAGCGACGTGTGTATCAGGCAAATTTTCTCCGATTCCCCGTAAGTTCTCGACGATCTCCAACATGGACCCTATGTGGTCTTGCATACTTTGGTCATCGTCCTTGAAGCGCATTTGATGCATCTTCCGTAGCAGGAATAATTTGCTTGTGATGTTCGCTTGCTCATGTAACTTCTGGAGTGTTTTCCACATGGAACGGGCAGTCTTCTCGTGAACGATATGAATTAGTTGATCGTCTTCCACAGACAGTGCTATAGCAGCTTGGGCTTGCTTGTCTCTCTTATCCCAGTCAGCAGGAGGTTCCGACGTAGGTTTTGCTTTCTCGACGACTTCCCATAGATTGTCTCTGGTCAGTACCATCTTCATTTTGAATTTCCATAGTTGATAGTTAGTATTGTTCAACTTCGTGACAAGAGATTTAAAGTCGCTTGAAGCCATCTTGTACGTGTTGACCGAAGACTAAGTCTAGTTATACTACTATACTAACGGGTACCCGACTTTCCTTAACATAAGTATTTATCCGTGGCTGAGCCCATAACCTGATAGATTTTCATAGCCTTGTAGCTAACTTATATTAAAGAAATAATCCATAAGGAAGAGAGACCAAATAAACTTAACAAACTGTTTATTAAACGAGTGAGTGAGTGAAGTGAGACTGATAGAAATTAAAACATAACATTGCTATTTATAGTAGTTACTAAAAAACAGTATTAAGATATTAACCGGTTAAAAAAACATATCGCCTTAATTAAATTACAGAGTTAATATGTTCCGAGTAGATAGGAGTCGCTTTCTCCAACAAAAAGCAGTCTATGTTTTTGTCTGTGTGTGTCCGTCCATTGTTACACTAGTGCGTCGCGTTAGCAGTTAGCCTTGTGTTGATGTGTTAAGAAATCATACAGAACCTTAATATTCCCTTTTTCCATAATATAAAGTGAATATGTGGAAGTATTTTTCGTAATTATGATGCATTTAGTACTTTTGTAGCTTTAAAGCTCTGTTTCATTTTGATATTCCAAAGATTTTTTTTTAATATTGTTATTTGAAATGGCTGTTTATATATTACTTAAGCTATACTACATCTGTATATAGAATAATCCTTGGTTTAGTGATTTCATGAAGAAAACTAAGACCTAGACTCCGGCAGAGAGAATTTAGAAGGGGAGTAGAAGGGGTGGTTTGGAATGTAGCGCAACGTCGTCTGCTAAACGTTATCTAGGCAGGTCGATTTCCGGTATGGTGCGTTTGTAACAGAGAGATTTTAGAACACGTGACCGGAAACTCGCCTACCCCAAAAAGCTCAACACGACATCTTGTTTGGGCGTCATCACGTTTAATACAGTCAAAGGGGGGCCTTCCACTCCCCTTCTAAATTCTCTCTGACTCCGGCGGGTATATGAAGTATCATCCGCAATAGGCTTTGTGAAACAAAGAGTAAATAATTGAGGCCTGAGGTGAAGTAAACTTTGGGCTTTGATTTTCGTGTCTGAAATGAAGAGACATCAACGGTTCAGAGTGAGCCGAAAGTTAAATACACTATTAAATAATCAGGTTAAGATTTTATAATAGAAGAAAAGATCATGGTGGCAATTAGAATAGTAAAAGGGCTAATGGTAAACGGGTAGTAGCTACAGCCTTTTATTCTCTTTATGGTGCGCATTGTCTATTAGTGCGTCTAGCTACAATTTAGCTTTGGTATTATTTAACATTAACATTCATGTTGGCAAACTAAGAATATTGTTGAGGTGAGACGAGACGATAGTGCTTACACTGCAAACCAGTTGTGAATGTAGCTATCAGAATATACGGTAAACAGCTGAAGCGTAGACTTCATTTCCTGATCTTTTCCCCATTGTCTGATTTCCATGTGTCCAAGATTTATCCTTAAAGGATGTAAAATGTCGTCAGCTTTACTGTATTATTCGCTATGCTTGGAATACTGCTTCAATATTTCGTAAATTTTTACTTGAAAAAAGAGAAATAATTCCATATCTAGGTAAATAAGTTTGTAGTAGTAGACCTCTTGACTCGGAGAGGTAATATTTTGGTTTTCCCAACTTGTTCTCTTTAATTTACTCACTCGTTAGTCGGCTCTCAAAGAGAGCAGTTGTATAAGTTTTACGTTAGATCTGTCGAGTGTACGGAAAAGTAGTGTTAATCCCTTTTTGTTATTAATAAAGATACAGAAGGCTTGTTCCCTTCTAATTTTTGGATTCAAACGTAAGTTGTCTTAAATTCTTTTTTTATGGCCCTCGGGAGATTCTCCCGTAGTTAAAATATCATACGGAGGGTTACATAAAAATGGCGCCCGAACAGGGACCCGAATAAGACTAGGCCTTAAGCCTTGGTCAGTCCCGTAGAAACTGGTTATCATTGTCGGTATAGGATATCCGCCCCCATGTGGCTTTAAGCCTTGGCTTCCACATTGATAATTAGTTTGAATACTTAAATACAATTAAATCTAAATTAATCATGGCTAATTTAAGTAATAAATTAAAATTAAATTTTTCATTAGGATGAATGTATTGAATTGAGATAACTTACTTGTGTATTTTGAACTTGTTAAACTATTATTATTGTAAATACAAATTAAAATAAAAACTTAATGGCTTACTACTCGGACAACAATAAACAATGGAGGTCACCACGAACATCTGAGGATGAGGAGGATGATTTAATATTAAATAAAAGGGGACACCAATCAAAGGAAGATTTGTCTGCCCCTAAAGAAGACGATGGCGACACACTAGCACCGCCAGAAACAGATAATCCTATGGAGGAATTTAACCGGATTCTTCGTATGGAGGAAGAGAAAGGCGAAGAGGATTCAGATACTACAAAGAGGACGGCCGCCTCTTCAGAATCGGAATTCTCTCCCTACCAACTATTTCCTAATAAAAGTATTCCTGCCCCTAAGGGAAGTTCAACTCCCTCAAATTTCCCTCCTCAAACTGGGATTGATTCCCTTGTTCCTCCCAAATCAACTTCCAAGAGAGATAAGTCTAAAGTTAGTTTTGCTAATACATTACCTAACCCTAGGGTTAGAACTATCGGAACCCAAATATCTCCGTCTCAACAAGTCCCTCAATTTGGACCTAACATGACTGACGAGGAATTAAAAGCCTTTATGTTACCCTTACTCCAAACCTTGGCTGAAAATTCAACCACACAGGCTAATGCCGTAGCTCAGAATGTAGCAATAAATAAAGCTATAGCTACTAGTTTGGATAAGTTAGTTAGGGATCTACCCTCATCAATAAATAGAAGTACTATTCCTCAGACGGGAAAAGTCCCTATTGAACCGCCAGAAAGGTTAGCTTTATATTGGGTCTAGATTTTCTTGAAGAAAATAGGGTCAAATTAGATTTTGAATCGTTTCATTGCTTAGTGGGTAACTTAAAGATCCCTTTTTCAACTCCATCTGAAAAGGATCCTATAGATAAGGAGATTGTAGATAACATTAGGGACGCAGTTTCCGCAGCCCCTATTTCTGATGAACAACGTCATCAATTAGAAACCCTTTTATTAAAATTTCCTGAGTTGTTTTCTGATAAAGTAGGAAGAACAGGACTAATCTTCCATGAGATTCATACGGGTAAGAGTCCGCCCATAAAGTCTCAGCCTTATCGTGTTAATGACCAGAAAAGGAAAATTATTGAACAACATGTTAGGGAAATGTTAGATGACGGGATAATCAGACCCTAGTATCTCCTTGGGCTTCGCCCGTAGTTTTAGTTGATCAAACAAAACGGGGTAAACCCTATCGGTTTTGTATTGATTACAGAAAACTAAATCAGGTTACCATTAAAGACCCTTATCCCTTGCCTAATATAGAGGACATGTTAGCTAGGGTTGGAAGACCTAAATTTATAACAACACTTGACCTTAAATCAGGGTATTGGCAAGTGGAAATAAACCCTAAAAGTTGAGAAAAAACTGCTTTCGTGACTCATATGGGAAAGTACGAATTTAATGGACTCCCTTTTGGGCTCTGTAATGCCCCTAGCTCTTTCCAGCGTTTAATTGACGAGATTTTTAGAGATGCCGATTACTTCCAACTAATCGACTATTTAGATGATTTAATCTCTCTCAGCGAGGAGTGGGATCAACACTTAACGTGTTAAGATTAAAGGAAGCGGGTCTCACCCTTCAGTTGAAAAAATGTCGTTTCGCTCAAAAAGAGGCTACCATATTTGGTCACATAGTAAACGAAACAGGAGTGCATATAGATCCTTCTAAGATAGAACCCATTCAGAAATTCCCTCCTCCTAAAAATGTTAAGGAAGTCCAGAGATTTTTAGGGATGGCAGGATGGCATAATAGGTTTATTGGTCACTACTCCCAAATAGTAGCCCCAATTAACAAGCTTAAAAGGAAGGATCAAAAATTTATTTGGGGTATCGAACAGCAACAGGCGTTCGAAAAAATAAAGGAAGAAATCTGTAAGGCTCATCCTTTAGCTTCCTTTAAAAGGGATTCCCCGTGCATTGTCACTACAGATGCTAGAGATGCAGGGTGGGTGCCCTTCTCTCCCAAATACAGGATGGTGTAGAAGTTCCTATAGCTTATGCTAGTACAGGACTAAAAGATGCGGAAACAAGGTACTCCACTAGCGAGAAAGAGTGTTTAGCCATTTGTTGGGCAGTTTAGAAGTTTAGACCCTTTCTAGAAGGTCGTAAATTCACTGTCCTCACTGACCATCAGGCTTTACAGTGGTTGTTTAATATCAGGGAACCAAATTCTCGTCTAGTTAAATGGGCAATGTACCTTCAAACCTTTGATTTTACTATTAAACATAAAAAAGGAGTAGAAAACGTAGTAGCAGACGCTTTGTCGAGGGCCCCGATAAACGTTTTAAGTATTAACTTTAGCTCCTCTACTCCTAATTCTACTAATAACCAAGATCCCACTAGTAGTAGTACAAGTCAAAATTCTACCGATAGGAGTAATTCAACTTCCTCAAGTGACTCTGTTGAAGGTCGGATACGTCCTCCAGGTCCTAGAGCTTTATATTCAGTCTTTACTATAGAAGACGTAAGAAAGTCTCAAAGGGAAGACCCATTTGCTTCCCCTATTATTAATTCCTTGCAAGGACCTAACCCTGTTAGGCATAAAATGTTCGAAATGAAAAATGATCTTCTTTATAGAAGACCTTACAGGAACCATCCTGAAAAAATTTATTTACCGCCTCGTTTAAGGCTAGAAGCCATGAGGTTGTTACACGACCACCCACTATCAGCTCATTGGGGCAAAGATAAGACCCTTAGCAAAGTAACTTATAGATATTGGTGGCCAACCATAGTTAGTGACGTCCAGGATTATGTTCGAGGATGCACGTTATGCCGACAGTTCAAGGCTAGGAATAGGAAAAAGCCAGGGCTAATGCAACCCTCAGAAATAACAAGTCCTTGGGACCAAATCAGTGTCGACATAATGCGACCCTTCCGTCAAAGTAGACACCACTTTAAGTATTTAATAGTTTTTGTCGATTATATGACTAAATTCGTGGAAATGATACCACTTAAAACTATTACAGCTAAGACCTGTGTGCAGGCTTACAACATGGAACTAACTAACGCTAGGGACGGTCCGCACCGATAGAACTTACATTAGTCTCTCTGAAAAACATTCGTTGATAAACCCTCCCGCTTTTAACTCCCCCTCCTGAAATTTGGTGATTCAAAACGGAAATGAGCTAGATTCTTAACGCCATCTATAATTTAGTTTTAGTACTAACATGCGGGATCTGCTGTAGAAGTCGTATGCTATGTTAGGCGTGGCGTTACCATGGCGTAACATTTGTGTAAATTGTGCTACTATGGAACTAATTAACGCATAGATATTCATTTTATCCCTAACCTTGAAACATAATTTATTTGCGGAACTAAGTATTTAACACTTAAAAGATTGTACAGTTGTTTTTAAAGTAATTATAAATATGGATTTGTGTGTATAGTGATTGTAGAAGTGACAATCGCCAAGCTCAAAACATTCTCCCGTTGTCTACGAGTTAGAAGATGCTAACTCAGGGCAGAATATAGGGAAAGTTAACTTAGAGCATCTAAAACTCTACTGTACTAATGTAGCCGTCTTCGACAATGCCGAAAATGCCCCCACTTCTCAATCGAACGTTGTAGATGATCCCGAGTCTAGTTCCCCAGCGAATTGTGGTACCGCGGACCACCCTCTTACGGAGACTTCCTCAACCACGTCATCTGAATCATCATCATCTTCTACGTCACCGTCACCTCAGGACGGTCAGGAAGTCGATCAACCGATCATTCCTGCTATCCCAGATGTCCTTCAAACCTCGACATCAACTACTCTAGAAGATCAAGCAGCGGATCAACAGATCCCTCCTGCAGTTCGAGATGATTCACATCAACCTACAGATTCTGATAGTGAACCGGGCAATACAATAAGAGAAAAATTATCCACACTGGATTCCTCACAGGAAATCTGCGCCAAATACGCCGAGTTTTGCCTAAATTGTGGACAATCCTCACACTTGCAGAAGGATTGCTTTATCCCAAAAAGGGATAAAAACACTCCCGTTTCATGTAATGATTGCGCAGGTCCCCACTGGACCAAGGATTGCAGTACGCCTCCTCACGAGTTACCAATCATTCTTATGGTTTCACCGGGAGAGCGACGCTCCCTCGAAGTCGACGAACAACTTTCGGATCATGAAGCTGGGCAGGAGCTACAAAGCCGTCAAGTTACGGAGGTGTTTCCTCAAGTTCCAGATCTTGCCCAACGTACCCTAGTACCGGGGCCTCAACCGCCTGCTCGGTTCCCTATCCCCCCAGCTCCTCGGCAACCATGGAGTCCCGAGGTAGGTCCGAATGACGAAGATGACATATTTTGGGAGCGTTTCGGACACATAGGATGGACCCCTCGTATTAGAATTACAAAAGTGCTCATAGCTTCGAAAGTTCCTAATGCCAAGCATCCACTCATCTGGAGCACCTATAAATGCTGGCGGTGCCATAAAACTGCCCACCACGTCGTTTCCGACTGCCCGGGAGGGCGAAGTAAGGAAGCCTTGGAACGAAGAGCTGCTCGCCGACGAGCGCGGTTGGAAGCAAAACACTCAGAGCAATGAAAAAAAAAGAAAAAAAACCCCTGCCAAAGTATTCTGGGTTCTTCGGGGTAACCTTTTTTTCTCTTGTCATAACCACAGTTCCTAAAGAGGGGGGATGTAGCATGGCTGCCAGATTCAGGGAGTTTCTACTCCTTGGATCTGGCAGGGTATTATGCCTCCATGCTACATGCTCCTCCTCCTCTCTGATCGTCTGTGATTTTTTCTCTTTAATTTACTCACTCATTAGTTGGCTCTCAAAGAGAGCAATTGTATAAGTTTTACGTTAGATCTGTCGAGTGTACGGAATAGTAGGGTTAATCCCTTTTTGTTATTAATAAAGATAGAGAAGGCTTGTTCCCTTCTAATTTTTGGATTCAAACGTAAGTTGTCTTAAATTCATTTTTTTTATGGCCCTCGGGAGATTCTCCCATAGTTAGATTATCATACGGAGGGTTACAATGTACAATAAATTACAATGTAAGATTATACTAAACCATATTATATTATATAAAGTCTCCAAGTGAAGAAACCAGGAAGGACGTGGCCTATAAATTTGGACGACAATGGCAATACCCGAACTGATGCGGGGCTGTCAATGGTAAACATGTAGTAATTCAGCAGCCATCAAACAGTGGTTCTATTTACTACAACTACAAGGTATATATAATGGCGTTCTCCTTTCAAACAGTCTAACGTTATCAATAGTTATCAATTTTAAAGGGTTCAAATTAAATCGTTCTGTCATGGAAGAAGAAGGGTGTATGCAAGGGTCCTATAGTGTTAAAGAGAGCGCGTTGAAAAATCGTAACTTCCCCCTTTTCATCCCCTCCTTCCCGAGTTTATCACCAACGTTGAAAGCTTCTGCGTAGTAGTAGAGGCGGTAGAGAGCGGAACTAAACAGTGTATCCCTCTCTCTGTACGCGCTTTGCATGAGCCTTAAATCATGATGCCGGTATTAAGGAGGTGGCTTGCGCGCCAATATTGCGCAGAGCAGTAATCGAGTTACAGCTAGTGCCGAGAGGAGAGGAGAGTTTTCCCACGTGACCCTACATTTCGCGTAGCCGTCTGCCTAATCACCTCACCATTCCATTACACCCTTCTTCCATGGTTCTGTAGTGGATGATAAATATAAATTTTTGGCTGTTGACATCGGGGGCTATGGGCCCAATTCTGATTATGGTATTTTCAAGGCATCACCAATAGGTATTGCTCTTGAAAAGAATCGCCTTAATTTACCACTACCAAAGAAACTGCCAAGAAGTAATATCACTGCGCCATATGTATTTTTGGGGGATGAAGCGTTTCAGTTAACTGAAAACTTTTTACGGCCATACTCGTCCAAGGAACTAAATTCCAGATCTAGGGTTTTTAATTATTGTCTATGCAGAGCCAGGTATAATATTAATGTTTCACATTTACCATCGGTTATCTAGTATCACATTTACCATCGGTTATCTAGTATCACATTTACCATCGGTTATCTAGTATCACATTTACCATCGGTTACCTAGTATCAAATTTAAAACATTTATTTATTTGAAGGCGTTGTAGCAAGAATGCTTTTGGGATTTTGGGAGCAAGATGGAGAGTATTCCACAAGTCGTTAACGCTTTCACCTGAGAATGTTGATCACGTAATAAAAGCAACGGTAGTGTTGCACAACTTTCTACTTTGCAAAGAAAAGCATTTGAAAAAATCGCAGAAAGTATACTGCCCCCTTGGATATGCGGATTTTACCGATAGCCTGGGAGGTTATCGTTATGGCAGGTGGAATGATGAGCCAGAAAATGTATTCATTTCTCTTCATGGAACGATGGCTAGGAATTCCACCGAAAGAGCCAAAAATTGTAGAACAATATACACGGACTACTTCTGGTCTGACGAAGGTGCAGTCCCTTGGCAATGGGATATGCCTGGGGTTAATCGCTAGTAACTGTCGCGTCTCGCATGTTACCAAATTGTATTTTGACTACTTAATAAATGTTCTAATTTGATTCACGGAAAAGGTCTTTTATTATACAGCCCAATTTCATACATTCCATTTTGTTTCAATTCTTATTACGCAAATAACCACGCACAACCCCATTAGTTCCATTTCACAATGAAGCTGCGAATCTTCTTGTACTTGACTTAATAAGTCAGCCAAGTACTTTTTGGGAACGGGTTTCTGTATTTTGCTGGCAGTCATGGGAAATGGAAGCTGCGATGAGGCTAGAGTAATTGTATATTTTCATTAATACTAGAGCTGTGAATGCAATATAGACAGTCTATTTGTAGTTATATACTTGTCAATTTTTGATATTTCCACTCGGATTTCCTAGCGTGTTTCATCCCCTCTGTCTTTATGGTGATCCACCTGTTTACGCTTTTTTGATGCGGAATTTGATGTTGAAGCCCTTGTCACCGATGCACTCGAGGCAGTACCTGAATTTGATGTCGAATCCCTTGTCACCGATGCACTCTAGGCAGTAGCGATATTTGCTTCAGGCAGAACTTGTTGAGGCACAGGTGATTCTCCAGAAATAAAATCATCTGGAGAAGGAATATCATCTTCAACCTGGTCCACCGAGTTATCTATTCTCTCGTCTGGCATTGTCCTAATTTGAATTTTACTTACTTTCCTGCCAACATTTTACATTTCAATGGTAGTTTCAAATTTAGCAGAATTTGAATAACAAATTCTTTAAATTAATTATAAGCACGGGTTATCGGGGTTTGTGTGGCATGCTGCATGAAAATTAGAGGCTGTAACACGTCCCGCTCTGAATTGGCGCCAAAGCTTAGTATCCGCTTGCCTTCTGGTTCTCTTTTCTAAATTTTCAGCCTCCTCCTGCGTTAATTCAATCTCACTTACAAGGCAGTAGTCAATAAATGCTGGGTAGTAAAGTGTAAAAAGGTCTTTTTCAAAGAGTTAAGTCAGGTGGAAAATTCAATGACTTGGCACAAAATTGTCTTCATACTTGGGTAAAATGGCTGAGTTTGGGCTAGCTTTGAAAATCTTTTCACACCAATCTGAAAACTCATCATTGCCAATATCCGGGAGGAGTTACATCATTGTCTTGAGCAACTGCATGATTTAGTTGTTTTGGTTTTGACCTTGGAGTTGCTAAGTCAAGTTCACCTACGGGTGAATATTTTACCGCTCTTGTCACTGGCACAATCCATTTGGCTTTTTCTCCTGTGATAGAGGCAATTTCTCTATATCTAACTGCGTAGTTCATATAAAATAAAAGTACAGCGACATGGGTACAACATTCATCTAAGCCTGCTATACACAAGCAGTGACCAGACTAAACAGTTTCCTATTCAGTTGCCATAATCCAACAGTCAAGAGGCTTCTCATTGAGCGATTGTGAATGTATAACCTAAAGATATACAATACTTATCACTGTTAAAAAAGGGACTATTCGATACCTTACAAGGTATTTTTCGTTGCATCCCCAGGCAACCCATATAAGTGTACGAAAAAATACCTCCAATTGAAGGTACTGTAAAATACCTTACCAACTAGGTATTTTTTGATATCTCAAGGTACGCAAAAGTACCCCCAAAGATATTATTTGAAGCCTTTTTTGAGATCAAAAAACCCTTTAACGGTCTTTTTACAACCTACTTTTTCGAAGAAAGGTATTATTTCAATCCATGTTTGGGATTGAAAAAACCCTTTAACGGTCTTTTTACAACCCTCTTTTTCGAAGATAGGTATTATTTGAAGCCTTTTTTGGGATTAAAAAAACCCTTTAACGGTCTTTTTACAACCCTTTTTTTCGAAGATAGGTATTATTTGAAGCCTTTTTTGGGATCAAAAAACCCTTTAACGGTCTTCTTACAACCTACTTTTTCGAAGATAGGTATTATTTGAAGCCTTTTTTGGGATTGAAAAAACCCTTTAACGGTCTTTTTACAACCCTCTTTTTCGAAGATAGGTATTATTTGAAGCCTTTTTTGGGATCAAAAAACCCCTTAACGGTCTTTCTACAACCTACTTCTTAGCAGAAAGGTATTATTTCAATCCATTTTTTGGATTAAAAAACCCCTTAAAGGTCTTTTTACAACCCACTATAGGTATTATTTGAAGTAGTATAACAAAAAGTTTATGGGTTAGGAATTTCATATTCAATACTTAATTTTTTTACATCATTTTCCAATATTTTGGTGCCTTAGTTTTACATGATTTTGCAATATTTTGGTGCCTTATTTTTACAAACAATTTATTCATAGCGTTTTTAATGGGAATTGAAATTTTTTCAAACCTGGCTCGATAACAAAAACCACTTTTTGAATAAATTCTAAGGTTTTCTGTAATCCAAATGGATACGCGATTCCAAAAACATAATAAGAAACGAACATTAAAACGAAACCCCTTGTAATCGTTGGAACATTGAATTTTACAGTTTCCAAAACTAGTTTACAAGGTTTACCCAAATGTTCGTCATCTTCAACTTGCAACACGGCGTTCTCGTGGGTCGCGGGATTCACGGTTGACAGCAATTCTGGATTCTCTTTGAAAATAATTGGCAAAAGCAGCAAACTGGCATTGATCTCCATTTCTAAAAAAAACTATTGATATACCCTGGATTTTACAGTGTTCAAAATTTTGAAATTAACATTACCAGTAAACTTCTCATCATTCAGAAAATCCTTTTGGGCCTCCATCTGTTTGTATAATTTCTTAAATAACCGTGAATTTTTGGTCAACGTAAAAATTTTTTTGACAACCGGCTGTATGAATGCAATAAACTTCTTTTCCGGATTCATTTCGATCCTGATAACTCGTTGGAATTCCTTAATAAGCTACATGGGGGAAAACACATATAATTGACGATGCATAATTGAATAAAGAACGTCACCAACACTGACCTCGTTGGCATTTTTCAAGTTTGGAAATATTTCCAAAATTTCTGGAACATTTTTCTCCACCATCAATTTTTGCCGAAAATGAAACGTGCGCTTCATTTTTCCATCAATTATTGCCTCATTAGTTTGTTTTGAAGAAATTAAGGACTACTAAAAGTATGTATAATTTTTAATAAACAGTAATATAAACTAACACTGATATAATAATTAGTACTAATAATAGTAAAGATAAGAATAATAGAATATATAGTAATAAAATCATACAAGATTAAGTCTAACTATTAAAAATAATAATAATGTACCAGGTAATGGCAAGAATTTCTAAAAATAAATAATAATAATAATAATCATAATAATGTACTGGGTAATGCCAATAATTTCTAAAAATAAATATTAATAATAGTAATAATAATGTACTGGGTTATGCCAAGAATTTCTAAAAAAAAAAATAATAAAATTAATATAATAGAAATAATATCAATAAAAATAACAATAATAATATAAATAAGTCTGTGGGAAGAAACGCAGAGATAAATGAATGTAAACTACTGTGAATAAGCCTACAAGGTCCATACTGGTTTGCCGATAGCCAGGAGTTAAGCACTTTCAGAATCGCTATACACTAATTATGAATGCATGAAACCGTTTTAACAATGGCAAAAAAGGACTATTAAAGAATACGAGTAATCTCGTCAGTACAGTCAAAGGTACAGTTTGTACACCAATTTTGCTGAGTGACGGGTCCCTTGGCCGATAGTGGAACTATGGATCAGTTTGAATTCCAACTTCAACATATGACTGTCGATCACATTGACTTCCAACTTCAACACACGTTTGTAGATTGCATTGACTTCCAATTTCAAAGCATGACTGTGGATCGCTTTGATTTCCAATTTCAACAGTCTTTATTTCTGCAACGAAAGTTCTCCCATTTCCAAGTCGGAATTTTATGGCAGTCGGATTTTCGCCTGACAGTTCTTCTTCGTCGGGGCTGACAATATTTATCGTCTCTTCTTTTAAGACTACTTCGGTATTTTGAATACTTAACATCTCTTTTTCTATCGTATTTGAAAGGTTTGTTGTTGGTATAGAGCCATTTTTGACCGTTAGCTTTTGTTTAGACAAATTTAGGCCGTACCAATGAGTTTGAAGACATTCTGGAGGAAAATGGTTCTGGCACACTCTTACAGTATTACTAAATCTTCTTATTATGAAACTCTTTTCACTGTCTGGCAAAGGCTTAGTTTCCAACGTTATTAAGACCTTGAAAAAATTATCCTTCACCGCTTGTTTTGCGTACTGAATCCATTTTTTAGCCATTTCTAAATCATTCTTAATATCTGGAATTCTGAAGAAACTCTCACCATGTGATTTCGACCGGGTATTACACCCTTTAATAATACAAATTGGCATTTCGCTTACCCTCCAGATAATGTTTACGTGTGAAGAAGCAGACGAAAGGTTTACACATTGTTCATTGGCCTACAGAGAGCCAATAGCGAGCGTTACCCTTTAACCTGCCTTGAGGCATGGCCAACTTGGATGAGAAATGAGCGGTAGAAAGTCTGCCAGCTTTACTCGAGCCCCATGTTAAAAACGACTAGCAAAGGCGCCCCTAGTTCCGACATTCGCCGTTGGAAGTGAACGTTGTCGTTTGGCTGTTTTGAGGTAACATTTAACTTTAAACAATTATTAATACTCGTAGTATTGTTCAACGTTGTTACTTTGGTTCAAGTTAATTTGGTTGCTCTTAAGCCTTGGTCCACTGGTTTTGGGTGTGGAGCTAGACAGCTAGTCTCTTAGCAACGCGTGTTTTTTGGCGGGAAACGCTTACACCGTAAGAAGAAATACAAAGAAAGAGTGTTAATCCTGGACGTCGGCCGTCGCATCATTTGTCCTTACAATTGGGACAAGGTTTTACGATATTGTGTCGTTTGTGTGAAAACATCTCCAGTTTTAAAAGGTATGTCCTTATCTCTCATTTTTTAAGATATGTGTTAGTAGTTTTGCCTTATTATTTACGCTGACTTAAAGAGCCCCTTTGATCAATGAATTTTCTAGCTCGGATATTTTGAACTAGATCTCTTATTTTATGATGAATTTCAAATGTCCATTGAATGTCTGTACTTTCACAAGTAACAATTTCGCCAAGTATGTTAAACATCGCGCTCTTCACAAAAATCTCCCCCACCAAATTTATTCGTGCGGTTTGGAAACGTGTGGCAAAGTATATTCATCATTTGGTTCGTTTAATAGTCATGTTCGAAGAAAGCACAAGTCTCTTTTGAGCTGCATTAACGGTGACTCAAATGTTACAAATGATTCCGAGCTCTTGGCATGTAGAGTTGAAAATTGTGACTACAACTGCGGAACTTTTAAATCATTCTATGATCATTCAAAAGAACATTTTTCCCATGAAATATCCGTATCTTGTCCATCTCAAAACTGTGCATCAGCAGCTCGTGAATACTCTACAATAGAGTCTCTTAGCAGTCATTTCAGCAGGAAGCATAGATCTCAGTATAAAAAGCGTAGGATAGAGCCACCATTACTAGGACCTGAAATTTTTTTACTTGATCAAGAGCCTGGCCAATCTAGTTTAGATATAGAATTTCCAAATAACAGCTCTTTGAACCTTTGTCCGCGAACTGATAATCGTAGTATTGAGGATGAAAAAGATACTAAAAACAACTTAGTCACAAATTTAGCATTTTTCTATTTAAAATTGCAAGCGGAAAAATATTTTCCTAATTCTGTCATCCAATATATTTCCGAAGAAATTACAAATTTGAAGTACTTAGAAAATTCATTACTTTCTGAAAAAATTAGGTCTACTCTCAAGGAAAGCTCAGTTAGTGAAGATGTTATTCAAAAGGTTATGACTGCATGCTCTGAAAGTAGCATCATGGAAAATGCCAATGATACATTTAAGTCGACTTACTTAAGGCAAAATTATTACAAAAAATATCTAAGCTACGTGGAACCTGTTCAAATCCTTGTTGGACATTACCAAGGAAGAAAATGCTTCTATCACTATGTTCCTCTTAAACAATCTCTTATCGAGTTACTTTCAAACAAAGAAGTCTCTTCACTTCTTCATTTTCCAAAGTCAACGTATTTGTTTGGAAAAAATCAGATTTTGCAGGACATTAGTGATGGTAGAATTTTTCTCCAGGACCATATCAAAAATAATGAAAAATCCATCCACTTGATAATATTTCAAGATGCATTTGAAACGGTAAATCCTTTGGGTTCGGCGAAGTGTATGCATAAAATAGTTGGCGTGTATTATACGCTTGTAAAAATTCCCAAGGAGTATCGTTCATCTGTTAATCATATACAATTGATATTTCTTACTAAAGAATTTAATTTTAAGAAATTTGGAATACGAAAATGTTTTCAAAAATTAATTGATGAACTAAAAGAGTTGGAAGAGTATGGACTTACGCTAAAGGATGGTCAGAAATTTAAAGTTTTTTTAACTAGTCTTATTGGTGACAATCTGGGAAACCATGAAATCGGTGGATTTCAATGCAATTTTTCACATGGATATATTTGTCGTTTTTGCCACATAAAATCTGACCAAATTCACGAATGTAAGTCGTTTCCCAAAAGAACCATTGCAACCTATCAGAAAGGTCTTGAGTCCTTAAGATTAAATCGTGATTTAGTATCCGCTGAAGGAGTAAAATTTGATTCGCCGTTTAATGATTTGTCATATTTCCACGTTTGTACTCCTGCACTCGCGCCTTGCCTTGCCCATGACTTATTTGAGGGAGTTGTTGCCTACGATATAAACCTATTTCTTTCTTATTTTATTCAAACTAAAGGGTGGTTCTCTTGGAGTTATTATAACTGGATAATTCTAAACTTAACTTATCAAGGCAAAGGTGTAGGCAACAAGCCATGTCCGGGAAAAGCGAATACACGAAAAATGACAGGAGATGCTTCCCAAATTTGGTGTCTCTTGAGGTTGCTAGGATTAGTGTTGAAGGACAAAATTAGAGATTTCAATGATAATGTATGGAAGCTTTATCTACAATTGAAAGAAATAGTAGAAATAATAACTGCCCCAAAAGTTTCCAAATGCGAGGTAGGTTCCCTAGTCTTTAAACTCTCAGAGTATAAAGAGGGCCTCGTGTTATCATTTCCAAACTACAAGTTAAAGGCTAAGCATCACTATCTTTTTGATCATTATCCTGAGCTTATTATGCATTTCGGTCCTCTGATACGTCTTTGGACTCTCAGATTTGAAAGTAAACACGCTGTTTACAAAAAGTGGGCTAAAAACACAAAAAACTTTATCAATCTCACCAAGACTTTAACAGACAAAAATCAGATTCAGCAATCTTACTACTTGTCTGGCTCACCATTTCCACCATTAATTAAATACCATGACTCTAAGGTACTAGAGGAAAGAACCCTTGGCAAAGAAGCCTTTGATGAAATTAGTAAACTTACTGTCACGACTAGAAACTGTAGTATTACCAACAAGGTTGAATTTAAAGGTACCCTTTATGAACGTGGGCTATTTCTTGTTTGAGAATGTAATGAAGGCTATTTAATATTTGGTCGTATTAACAATATGATTGTTGAGAAAAATAACTCTGAAATTTTAGCCTGCGTAAGTTTATTTAACTCAAAATATTTCCCTGAGCTGCATGTTTATGAGCTATCAAATACGAGCTTATCAAAGGTTTTAAAAGTTGTTGATCTTCATGATTACTATCCTTTATCATCGTATGTAATCTTTGGAAAGATTTACATTACCCTCAAGCACTGTGTATATCATCCGTAATAGACCATTTAATTTATAAACAAGTTCTGATAAACCATGTTTTTTATATTTTGACTTAAATTATATTTATTATTAACATAAGTATCATAAAAAATTTAGATATTTCATAGCTCAGTTTAATTGTTTTAGATGTCATGCAATATAGAGGAATCAGGGGATAGTGAAAATTCCCTTAAAGTTTTAATAACAAGTGCACTACCAACGATATCAGCAGAGAAGGTTGATAATGTGTTAAAATTACTGACTGACGTTGGAGTTGAAGTACCTGAAGATATAACGTATGTTTCATTTACTGACCTCCAAAACTCTAGCCTGAATACAATTCAGGTTAGGAAACTACTTGATTTTGCGAAAACAAAGTTTGGAAATAACACCGTGGAAAAAGGTTAAATATAGTTGACATTTCATTACAATTACAAAACATCATAAAATCTTGAAATTGTGTTGGTATAAATTAATAGAGCGTTCATTGGAGACCAGTGGAAATACATCAACATCATCGATTGAATATAGTATTTCAGTTGTGGGGATTGCGCATAATGTGGTAAAACTACTGTTGTTTAAAGGGACTCCAAAGAAGGCAGCGGGAGTGGATAAAAATGATTTGAAATACGTCAGAGGCGCGGTTCACATAAACTAGCTTACTTCAATTTATTTCTAAAACTAGCACTTAAGGGAATTGGCGCCGCAATATTGCGAAAAACAAGAACTAAGTGTCCACTAGATAAGAAGTCTTTGGATCTTGCCTGTGACGTACTTCAAATTATTTTACCCACCAGTCCTTTAAAGTACCACAAATTGCTAGGTATGGTTTTCTTTCTAATTATCCTACGACATGACATTTTTGTTTTTAGAGCTGCTCTAGGAATTATCAGCAAAGTACAATAAATTGGGCTCAAAACTACAAAGTTCCCGTGAACATATTTAGCAAAAAGTCCAAAACACTTTAATGTCGGGCAAGAAATTAAACAGTACAATGAGGAACAGCGTAATAAGAGATTTAGTTAATGACGCCATTAAAAGGGCTACAAGACCAAGTAGAGATGACATGAGAAAAATTGCTGCGAACTTTATTTCGACGTTTCCCAATGTTGGAAGGGATGAAGTGAATGGAGAGATAATTGAGGGTGGATCGCATTTTTTTGCGACAAAACTCATTCAAAGACTGGAAAATCTCTCTCGTGAATCGGAAAATACTATGCCAAGGGTAAAAGATGTAGCCAAGTCTAAAAAACCACGCTTGTGCGATGATCATTCAAATGAGTTTAGATTCAACCCTGAAATCAACGCAAACGATTTAAAAGAATGTGAAACAATAATGAAGGAGCTTCAAGATTTGTTTACGTTAACGAACCCCGACCAGATGATAGTTCAAGCCAAGATGAAAATGACATTTCCCCTACAAAGAGGCCACATAAACAAGGGAAGCGAAATTCAGGTGCTTTTGAAAAATTGGCCGTTTCTTTTTGAAATAGAAGGGTCCAAAACCCATATGCTAGAACTGTTGCAAAGCGATGTTTATAAATTATTTAAAGATTTCTTTTCACTAAGAAGCGAAGTAATTTGTCAATTTTTCTCATGGAGTAAAAAGAAGTTTTGCCAAGAAACTTTGACCCAACTGAAAGAAAATAACCCAAGAGATGTTGGATCAGTTATGCTACTATTGATGAATCATTTTAATGAAGACTTTGCTAATATTTTTCCTTCATTTGAAGTAAGGCAAAATTTAGTTTATCATTCAAAAACCTGACGGTAATTTTTTCTATTAACATTTCTTTTCAGCCTGGAACTTCACATACTGATATATGTGCCAAGTTAACACCTCATCCTTGCTTACCTATATTGGGTAAGTTTCAAGGAATATCAATAAGCGGGGTTTAAATCTAGTGAGGCTCTTAAAGCGAGAATGCCATGGTCAGGCAACAATTTTAATATTTATTTATCTAACGTTTTCCGTCAATTTCCTGTAAATTTTCGTTGTTGCAAAATTTGACTCTCTAAGCATAACTCCGCGATTTTTTCTTCTGTAGACAACAGGGCGCGCTTGTAATCGCTCAGTGATTGTGTTTTCCCGCCTTTTTTTAATACTGGCTTCGTTTATCAAAAATTAGAGTTAGGCTGAGCGAGTCAACTTTTAAAACTTAGCGTTAGGTATGTTCTGTCCACGATTTTAATGTTATTTTATCTATTAAAGTCGATCAAAAACTGGTTGTCTTACCAATACATTTTCCAATTTACTACATATAAATATGTGTCCCAATCCCGGTTTTAAAGTTAATTCCTCATAAATATTTAGTTGGACCAAGCGTAAAAAGAAAAGGAAAACAGATATTTATTTACTAATAACATTATTATTCTTAGGAGAAAGTATCACCAAAGCTTCGCAATTTATTCTGTGCGTGGACAAGGTCGTGATTAATGACCATTTACCAGGGAAGGACATCGTAAACGCACTTGCTTTACTTTTTGGAATGTATTTCATCTTAAATATCAAATATCCAAAACCAGGATGTGCGTCTACACTTGAATTCCTCCAAAGGTATGGAATTATGTGTATAATGATGATGGGATTAACTAGCTAATAGAATAATGGATAGTTCAGATATGGTATTGACAGTTACATCAGTTTTCATACTCCTTGAACCCTTAAAGGGATAACAAAGTAGAAAAACAAGTTATTTTTAATTGATTAAGGGTGTTAAAATATGCATAAAACATAGAAAAACACACCAAAACATTCTTGTTAAATTATAACTTATAATGAATTTTCAAAGTAACTCCATTTTTCAAGAAATTTTGAAGAAGAAAAGAAATAGAATTTTCCACGACCAATCAGAAACGGGCTCCGACTCCTTAGTTTCTCCGGAGAAGGATTAGCCAACTTCAACGGTTTTGATATCGGTCTATAATAAAGTTTAAAGAGCGTTAAGGAGGGCTAATCCTTGGCCGGAGAAACTAATGAGTCGGAGCCAGTTTTAGCGGCCTCTGATTGGTCGCTAAAATTCCATTTTTCCATTTTCATAATTTCGTGAAAAATGGAGATATGCCTAGCGAGCTAAACGACAACTTTTGAAAATTATTTATAAATTAACGAGAATGTTTTGGAGAGTTATTTTAATGTTTTGATGCGTATTTTAACACCCTTAATCAATTAAAAATAACTTGTTTTTTTACTTCATAATTCCTTTAATGATCTTTACCGTAGCGGGGCTCTCGCATATATATTTTACACACCGTATAACTAACGAATTATTTCTTTCAGATATGCAGCTCATATAAACCCCCAAAACAAGAAAGAGAAAGTTTGTCCTAAGGTTATGGGTCTTCTTAACAAAATTGGAGAAATGGAATGGACTCAATCATTTAAAAAAAATACAACTTAAAGATTAAAGACTGAAACACTATTATGAAGACACAGTAGCACGCATAATTGCGAGTCACTGGGAAAAATGAGACTATATTTGTAAACTTTAAGTTTTTTGTTATTAAGATATGTGCGCTGTATCGCGTCTTTACATGTTTTACGGGAAGAATTGTTAAAAATATTACTTAAAGGAAGACTGAAGAGCAAAATCAAGTGATTTTTATCGATTCTTCTACTAATTATAATATCTGTCTGCATAGTGAAACCTCCAGGAAATACCTCAAAGTTTTAAAAAATAAAATTAGTTTTGGTTTTCATGGATAATTTTGAAATACGGCAGATTTTATACAAATTGCGCGTGATGTGACAGTCGTGGCGCGAGATACTGAGCGTGCCACGGGAATTTGGTTAAGTAGAAGGCAGGGCGTTACGCAATTGGTCGGTGGCCATATTTCAAATTATCCATGAAATCTCAAACTAATTTGATGATTTAAAATGATCATTCGGAGGTATATTTCCTGGAGGTTTCACTATGCAGATTGGTCTTATAATTAGTAGAAGAATCGATAAAAAATCACTTGATTTTCCTCTTCAGTCTTCCTTTAAAATAACCAATTTTATAGGGAAATGCGAAAATAATCGCATAGTTTACTTTTTTTACAGTCATTTTATGTATGTTTCACAGGAATTAAAAAAAACAAAATTATGCCGTAGATTTTGCAGTAATTATGTTCATAATACAAACTACAGAGCAGTCAATTTTACCAGTGTTTAGGTGTAAAAACTCCACGTGACAAACAGTAAAATCTACACTTTCGGCGGTTTTTCGACACACGCGTAGCTTGTATAATTTACAGAATGTTCAGGGGTTTTTACGTGAACAACTGTTAAATGTATTTCTCTCATACAAGTAATTTATACGTGACAAACAGCAAAATCTACACTTTCGGCTGTTTTTTTTGACATATGCATAGCTTGTATAATTTACAGAATGTTCAGGGGTTTTTACGTGAACAACTGTTAAATGTATTGCTCTCATACAAGTAACTTATACGTGACAAACAGTAAAATCTACACTTTCGACTGTTTTATTGACACATGCTTACCTGGTTTTTTTGACACAACGTTGTTATATTTTACATGAAAATACTTGTATATTTTACGGGAAAGCTACTTAAAATCACGCCTTTTACCTGGTTAAAAAAAACAGATCCTAGGCTTGTAAAATATACACACTCATCTGTGTACTATCACTTTACTATTGAACATGTAAAATTTCCTGGCTTTCCATAGTCCATGAGTTTCCTGTAATTTTAACATTCAACTTTTCCCTCAGTGCACACCAGAACTGCGAAACCACCATCAACTGTGGGGCCATTCGAACGGACCCCATTAAAGTCACCAATGACGTTAAACAGGGCGATCCCCTGTCACCAATCATCTTTAATTCTGTTATGGATGAGTTCGCCCGTACACTACCATCTCATGTAGGCGTTAGATCGACAGGAGCAACTGCAACATTTTCTTTGCGGACGACCTAATTCTTGTCCGCTCTAGCAAAGCTGTCATGCAAGTACTGTTGGAGCATCTACGCTCGTTTTTGATACAACGTGGATTCCAAGTCAATGTTGGTAAATGCAAAGCATAGTATTGACGAAGCTGGAGAAAGCGAAAAATCTGATTAACGACACTGCGTTCAAGTTTGAACTTGACAACAATGAGATTCCTAGTATTACTGCTGAGAATTTACTCATCTACCTTGGTGTTCTGTAATTCAAATCGACATTTGGATCTCCCGCTAAACCTTTATCCAAACCAAATGTACGTCACTTCCTCTTTCATTACGTAATTTTTCTTAGTGTTTATTGGTCACTGCTGTCGCAGCGTTTAATATAAAAGTAAAATGTTTTTAAGCCTTGGATTTTTGCATGTTAGATTGTAATAATTTTGTACAATTAAGAAACCTCTTAATTTGATAGTTTAAGCTTATTAGGCCTAATTAATATTAATCAAAACGTCTTGGATTTAACCAAGACCTAAAAAGTATCGATAAGAAGAGAGTTAAGCAAGTGACTGAAGGCCCAGATATTAAAAGTTTTTTTTTTTTTAAATTAAGACTTACATGCTTAAGATGCTGTTCGGACAGTGGGACAAAGGACAATCTTCCTCGTAGAGCTTAACATGGCGGGTGGGTAAAAAAGGAGAGGGCGTCGGACAGCCCCTTTAAGAAACTTATGTTCCATCACCCTATTCCATTGAATAAACTTAATTTACTGGTAGTCAATTTATTCCCTCTCAATAATTTGAAAAATTTACTTATCTCGGGTTTTCGAGCACAATTCCATTCCCCGTTTACATTTTATAACCACATTTATCATTATTATTAAATATTAACTCTATTTAAAATTTAGTGTTTCAATTGCAAATTTTTTTATGAGCAAAACAGTTTAAAATAACTTTGGCATATGTATGAAAAATTAGGCCAACACGATGGCGCTAAAAATTGTCTATTTCTGAAGTACCCAACCTGCCTTTCGTCCCGAGTATTCCTCCCCCACTTTTAGCGTCCCACGAGACCCAATCGTTTCCGCAGTTACGGCGCGTATTTCTCTGAAAATTCGTATCCACCCCCCATCATCTTTGGAAAAACCTCACATTGAAGTCTACCTTCCCCATTTCGAAATTCTATCCTTCTTGAATTAATAGCAGTGCCCCACGATTTACTAGTGTGGAGTCCGTTATAGGGAGTTGGCAAAGGGATGAAAATATTCACCATTAAACGTCATGCTTCCACTTAGCCAATCAGATGCATTCCTCCACAAGCCTTCCATTCTGTAAAGTTTGCCGCCATTTTGGTAGAAAGGAGTAGAGACATATTAAACTACACCCCTCTGGCCTCTCTCTATAGGAACTGTATCAAGAAAATGAAGAAATGAGATAAAATTTTCCATGACGGGGTTCTCGAGCAGTCTGGGAAATAATGTTATTTTTTAAACTAGTCCTTGGGACCAGTGACCCCCTAGTGTCCTAAATAATAAACTGGTCTCCGCCTTTGTTCTCCTATAGATTTAAAATCCATAAACTGGTCCCGAGGGCCAGTATCCCCGCTTTTTGAATTAAAAAACTAGTCCAAGTAATTAATAAAATGGTTTTGGACCAGAGGAAGTGTGCTATTTCTCAGACTGTTCTCGAGGCTTGTTTATAATAATATACAGCTTCCGCACACTGTTTTCGTGGATATTAGACAATATACTAACTTGCATTACCGAAGGCGAAGTAGGACATCCATGGACACTTTTCTAGTGTTATTTGCTACTTATGGTTTCTTTTGTACCTTCATTAGACAGGCAATTAATTGGAAATTGGTAATTGTAATTAATTTGAAATATAAATGCCTAATTTCTAATTGAATTTAATTAGGCTCTATGCGTAATTGCTAATTGCAATTCATTAGTTGCCAGTTAATTAGCACAGCTTACTAAATCAATGAATTTATAAATTATCGGCTAAAACCTAACTTTAAATTCGTTTCAAATAAATTATAATTAAGTTTAACTTATGAAAAAATAAAATTAGACCTATTTAGCCCCTTCTTTTATATGAAACGTGAAAAAATTTCCTTTAAGGCTTAAGCTCGATCATAGGATGAGCGGACGACGTATTGTCTAAACAAAATGGCTATAGCTGTAAATTTCTCCTACCTACCGTACTACCTACAGCCGAAAACTACTTTTGCTAAGACCGAGGCTTAGCACTCAATAAATTAAATTTAATTCAGAAATTATTGACTAAATCGTACCATTAAGTATTGAATCAAAATAAAGTATTACTAACAAAAAATATTAAAATCAGTTCTTTCAAAGCTCAACAACGTTCTCAAAGTTCAAAAATAATCTTTAAGGTGACAAAGCGCGGCCATTGCCTAAAAGATTTAGTTTCTCCCTCTATTATTCTATACATAGTTTCCGAATCTATGTCATAAATGACGTAGCCTGCACAACGTAAGTCAAAGCTTGATTCAAAAACATGAATTTTAGCACTTAAACTTAATTTTTCTCAAAAACCTTAAATTCGTTCCTAGAAAAAGGTTTATATTTTGATATAAAACCGTTCCCAAACGTAACAAACGAATATTTCATTTCAAAAGGGTGGCGACAAAATGGCTAAATTTGAGAAAAACTCCATGTTATTTCTATGGGAAAATTTAAGTTTTTCACCAAAAGGACTGATTCATTTTATGGAAATGAAAACCACCCTTAGCAACTTTATTTTTTATTCAATAAACTAATGGGTAAATCTTTTTGAAATTTTAACCACATATTGTGGACCCAAATTGTAGTTCTGTGGAATTTGTTAGAAACAATTAATACGATACAAAAAAACTACATCCAAACAAAAAACCCTCCTTATACATTAAGAGCAGTATGAAGTCTTATCTAAGAGAGCTACCAATCTCCTAGAATACGCAGTTAATATAAAAGAAATAAGGTTATTAATAATTACTTATTCCTGTTACTAAGTTTCAACCATATAATGATGGTACAACAAGTAGCCTTTCTGCGACTTAAAAGTACCGATGTTTTGGAACCACATAATGAGAATCGTCATTTTAATTTAAGCTGCGACTCAAGTTTAAAGGGCTAAAATCAATGATACCATCAATCGATTTAAGTTCTAGCTTAAAAGGAATGACTGGCGCTACTCTATATACATGATAATGTCGTTCAAAATACAATGTCACAAGAAGCGAAATAATAAAATAGAAAGACTGCTGGCCTATCAAAATTATGTATTCTATCTGCCCGAAACGCGGCAAGTCATCACTTGACACTTGTAACACCACTGTATTTCCAGCTTTATATGTAATTCCGTAGTATTTAACCCAATTAAAACACCCTTCATCTTTGTAAACTTATATTTCAACAGTTTGGCAATTTCTCTTCCTTGCTTTAAATTGACCACCAGAGTGTTATGGCACAACCCAAATTCAGTGTTTCTTATATCACACGCTTTGTTATTCCGAGAGTTATAGGCAAACATCGAGAGGTGGCAGCACTCACTGCTGCCCAACCCCAAAAAGCATTCTCGGATTTTTAAACAGCTACAAAAGGCTACCAACTATTCTACTCCGGAATCAAACTTTACTCCTCCAAGATTATTCGCTATACACTAATGAACTCTTTTAAAACATTTTGGATTAAAATGAACGCTCCAATGGCTTGATTAAAATATTGTGACAATGTTTGGCAAAAGTTTGAATAATGGAGATTTCTAACAAATAGTGTATAGCAATAGCATCTTAATTGTTTTTTCCGATGTAAAACTCATTATCATATTTTTTGAGTTCATGTCGCATTAAATACAGAAAGAATGGCGAACAGTCCCTCTCGTAAAAAAATGCACCCGCGCCACTGGCAAACAAGTGGTCGGGGAAAAAATACAACTGCCTAATTTTTTTCAAGTATTGACTATCCGATCGGACTCTCTTCATAAAACGAGAATACTCGCCATTTTCAGTTTTCTGTAATAATAATGTTCACAATCATAACCAACGTATTTAATTATTCTCTGGGGAAAGCTCGTTCTTCGCTTACACCAAGTTGGCACGTAATCGTGTTTTATGTTATTTACTTCTAATATCAGAATACGGCGACAAAACTTAAATTTAAACGGCAAAATCCTACAATAGTTAGTTAGATAATGGTTTACTATCGGTCTTTGATGTTTTAAGTATCAACTTATAGCCTTAATTTTGAGCTTGTCATTTTTAAACCCTTAACTATTACAATGGCAAATAGAGAGCTCATAGTATTACTCCATCTGTTATTATCCCATAAATTCGTAAGTTTGTCAACATAATTGGTGTCAATCGAGGTTGTCCAAGGATGTCGTCGATACTGTCGATGTGTTGGTCCTTAGAAATTAGTAGTTCGCCGCTCAATAATCCCGAATAACATTTGACAACAAACATTGCGCCAATTAACCAGCCCAGCAATAGAATTCTCGCCGCAGTTCCATCACCAACATCATCAGAATCTGAATTCAAATGAAAAGACCTGTTTACGCTTGGAAAAAATATCAGCGCCTAAATTTTTCTAATCTGGAAATCCTTCTGCGCAACTTAAACAAATGCTAATGAACTTAACAGTTTTCGAGGAGACCAGAGACGTATTTCCAAAGCTTTTCATAGATGATGCGGCGTAGAGAAGGTGTCCTAGTTGATTTGATATATTTGAGAAAGGACGTTGCTAGCACCATTAGGATCAAACAGGAAATCATCGTCAACCAGATTGTTCCATTGAAGCCTTTTATCGCCAGACGACTTTCAGCCTGATTTCCTTTATCTTTGACACACGTTAAGATACAATAGGACACAGTTTGCAAAGCTGGTGATACGTGATAAAGATCCAATCCGGCAAAATGTGGGAAATAAGTTATAGCAACCGCGTTTGTAATCTAGTAAATGAAAATTACGTTACACACATGAACTGTGAAAGTGTTTTA
This sequence comes from Phalangium opilio, assembly GCF_054372755.1. NCBI lineage: Eukaryota > Metazoa > Arthropoda > Arachnida > Opiliones > Phalangiidae > Phalangium > Phalangium opilio. The sequence continues at coordinate 3,073,649 of NW_028324154.1, forward strand.
TATTTTAACTCCGGTTGAATTTAAATCTTCCTCGTTCAGTATTCATACCCCATGTACTAGGGCTTTCTCCCATGAATGCTTCTCATCACTCAAAATTGTTAAGTTGGATCATGTTGTCACGTGCCTTGTCAATGCTCACAAATTTCAGCCTGTGTAAATGATAAACCATTAAGAGAATTCGATATTCATTACGATTTTCACTAAATCGTCTTTTCCGAGAAAAGTATGTTCATCATTTTGATGATATGACATAGTTTAGATAGATTAAGTTATTTACAAAGCTTAAGATTAATGTTTTTAGATTATGGGAAATTGTTGAAACACTTTTTACTTCTGATTAATAACGAAATTTAACTTATCTCAAAAATTATATAATATATATCTAATATATATAATCAGGGATAGATTTAGTTTTAGAAGTGGGAATAGAGAACGGTTAGTATTTACTTCAATCCGACTCATAGCCCAGTATAGAGCCCCTCCCTCAAACACGTAATTAAATATTTAAGTTATCATATTGGCTCGCTTAAACTACGTTTTCATGACGTTGCTGACGGGGACAGCGAAAAATGCGTAATTGCTTTTTACGTCTGTCGCTATGACCCGCCTCTTCTTTCATACCCCTCCGTCCCGGGGAAGGGGGTCCGGGACAAGGAGTATCGAGTAGTTGGAAAATTTGTTTCGAGTATTTATCGAGTAATTGGGAAATGGTTTTGCAGTATTTCAGCACTTTCTGTTAACTTATCGCTCTAATAATAGACATTTAGTATAATTTTGATCATCGACAACTTCTTGAAACATTTCCCAGACAGTATTAGTCTTCTTCCCTTAAATTAAAACTAATTCCTCATCAATATCTTCTTCGGAATCTCATTCCTCACCTTAGCCACTAGCCTTAATTATCCTTCGCGCAAAGTCCCAAACGAAAATTACTAAGCTGAACTTAAACAAAGAAGAAATAAGTTAATAAAATAAAAACATAATTATAATAGTCAACGATATTATTAACTGTATATTATTACTTTTACTTCCACTATTGAACCAGCTAGTAGCTACTACTCTACAACATTACACTGGCATTATGATCTAAACTACCCAATAAGCACTAACGTGCGTCTGTTAACCAATAAACGTGACTTTCTAGTGGATTTGTATAGCTACTACATCCAATTTTCAGAGTTAAAGCTCTTCCAAAAGCAGGTTCGAGTATTTATCGAGCCTTGGTTTGATACTCGAAACGTTTTCGAGTCTCAGAAAATCTCTTATCGAGTATCGAGTCGAGTACTCGGCTCGATACTCGATCGAGTACTCGAGTCTTATCGAGTACTCGTGCAGCACTAATGCATTTAATATATAAAACTGGACGTACGTTAAGTTTTGCAAGTTACATAGAATGTAATGAAATCGGAAAATGGTCAAACTTTTCTCCTCCAAGATTATTCGCTATACACTAATAGACTCTTTTAAAAGCATTTTCGATTAAAATGGACGCTCCAATGACATGATTAAAATATTGTGACAATGTTTCGCAAACGTTTGCTTAATGGACTTATTTTAACAAGTTTTCGTTGCTCTTAGCAACCAACTATGAAACAGTGCTGTCCACAACATTTTCATTAAAAAATTGTTTTAGCCTTAAGAAAATTATGTTTTTCATTCTTAAAGGGGATATCTCCTACATCGACTCTACCCCTTGAGCCAGATTTTCTTTCCAGTATAGCACCAATGTAAATATATAGCAATTCAGATCAGTTGAGTTCAAAAATCATTTCTCCGTTTTTGGTGGTCTGGTGCATGATCACTGGCCAGGCGCGTCGTAAGCTAAATTGAAGAAGTGGATAATTAAAATATATGAGCTAATGTCTGGACTCTGGAAACCCTTGAATTTTCTTAGTGGTCCTGTGGACCACTGACCCCCCTCCGATTTAATTTTTAAACTGGTCATTTGACCTGTGCCACTGCCTTATTTCCCACGCTGGTACTGATTGTAATATCAGCAGCGAGAATGTTATTATTAAATCTTAACTACATTTAGCTAGTCCCTCTTGCTTCACAAATAAGTATGTCACACACGCTCATTTGTCTCAAATATATTAGTTCTTTATTGAAAATGTTAACAAATTTTAGTTTTTTTTGGAATCCACATCATAAAGATTCCGATTCCACTATTGTTACGCACAGTAAAATACAGCCTAACCATGGAGCAAGTCAGGAGGGTCGACTCTAGCTTTGGCCTATTGTAACGGATTTTCGAAACGTGACCATGGCGCCCTTTTTCGTAGTTAAAACGGGGGATACTAATCTCTCGCCCCCGCGCATCTAACTATGTTCCGTAGGAAACCTAAAGCCGCTTCTGCCTACGGAAACTGCCAGAGTCAACTGTCGACCCTCCTGACTTGCTCCATGGCCAAACTAAATCATAAAATCCCACTTGACACCCACCTCATCTGTCCAAAATACGTACGTCTAGCTCTTTTTTAGACTCTTAGCGAGGAACCTCATTACGAGTGAGGTTCAAGTAGGGCTGTGCGAGCCTTGAATTTTTGGTTTCGAGTCGAGTATCGAGTATTGAAATTTTCCCTTATCGAGTATCGAGCCGAGTCTCGAGTACTCGAATCGAGTATCGAGTAGTTGGAAAATTTGTTTCGAGTATTTATCGAGTAATTGGGAATTGATTTTCTAGTATTTTCCCACTTTCTGTTAATTTATTGCTCTCATAATAGACATTTGGTGTAATTTTGATCATCGACAACTAATTCAAACAATTCCCAGACGGTATTAGTCTTCTTCCCTTTCAATTTATCTAACTGAATTCCTCATAAATATCTTCTTCGGAATCTCATTCCTCACCGAAATCACTTGTAGCCATTGTTATAATTCGCGCAGAGTTCCAAACGAAAATTACTAAACTAAACTTAAAAAAAAATAATAATAATAAAATAATAATAGTAAACGCGCCTTTAACTGTATTTCATTACTTTTACTTCCACCATTTTACCAGCTAGGAGCTACTACCCTATTACATTGCACTGGCATTATGATCTAACCTCCCCAACGAGCACTAATGTGCGTCTGTTAACCAATAAGCGTGACTTTCTTGTAGATTTTTATAGCTACTACATCCTATTTTCAGAGTTGAAGGCTTTCCAAAAGCAGGTTCGAGTATTTATCGAGCCTTGGTTTGATACTCGAAACTTTTTCGAGTCTCAGAAAATCTCTTATCGAGTATCGAGCCGAGTACTCGAGTCTTATCGAGTACTCGCACAGCACTAGGTTCAAGTACTGAAATAAATGGACAAAACCAAGTCTGCGATTTTTTTGCAGACTGAGTACAACAAATACAATTTGTAAGACTTCAAAACAACTTTCTGCAATGTTGTTTGTAGGTTTTCAACTTCCCCTTCTGAATAAAGTGGGAAATGTGACATGTCCCTTTCCGATCCAAGTTCGCAAGGTGCCTAAAAAATGTTATTTCAAAATTCCTACCTCTAGATGGCGCTACCACTGCGAGTATCGCCGTATTCCTCCAAGTTCTTGTCGTATTCATCCAAGTTCTTGTCGTATTCATCCAAGTTCTTGTCGTATTCATCCAAGTTCTTGTCGTATTCCTCCAAGTTCTTGTCGCTTTCCGCTCCAAGTTCGCAAGGTGCTTCAAGAAAGACCTAAGAAAAGTTATTTCAAAATTCCTACTTCTAGATGGCGCTACCACTGCGAGTATCGCCGTATTCCTCCTACTCCAGGAAATCTAGGCACGAAAAAGGCCAAACCTTGAATAAATTAGGAGAAAGCTGAATTTTTGCACAATGCTAGTATATGATGACCTCATCAAAATACCAAAAGTCCCCAGTAATCCGAGTGGTGCTTCCCCCGTTTCATCCCCCCCCCATAAATCAAATTTGTCTTGTCAGGCTCTCTTGAAATATCTATTCACAAACGTTTCTCAGAATGCTGAAATATGGCTCATTCGTTAGAGAAAGAGCCATACTACATTTAATTATAGTACGCCAAACACCTATCTTTAATCACAATCAAATTAATTAAGTCAAAATAAATAAAACTTAAAACTTAACCCTAACATTTACAGTTTAACTGAGTTTTCCAAATTAAAAATTTGAATTATACTATTTTCTTATAATCATCGTTTAGAGCTGGTTGTAAGCTTTAAAATAGTATTATTGTACATTATAATTACTATTATGTTAGTTACTAATAATAACTCAAGTTAGTTAACTTATCATAAAGATATATTTTTTCTACTCGTGGTAGTACGTCAATTCAAATACAACATGTGTAGTCCGTTACATAACCCGATAAGAAGTGTCGCGTTACGATAAACAGCTCGCTTATATACGGTAATATCCTATTGGATAGAATCCCGTTGGATCGAATTCAAATTTCTAAAATTGTAGCCAAATTTAAAACAATTTATAGCCCAAAGAGCGATTTTCTACTGAATGGGAATATTTAAATGGAAGAGCTTTCGATTGAATGGGATGGGTTTACACATATAAAATCATAGCGTTTTCCTTGAGTTGCCGGGCTCCAGTAGCGCAATGGATAAAGTGATTTGGATGATCGAAGAAGTTAAGCAGCATCGAGCGCCGTCAGTACTTGGGAGGGAGATCTCTTAATGGTAAGGTTAGATTACGTTAGGTATGGTTAGGTTAGGGTTAGGCAATTTCCAAAAATGGAAGTTATTTTCTGAAATTTATTGAAGAATGTTATTGGTGAACACATATTATTTGCTGCAGTATCAAGAAGTTTAATAAGAAAATCAATTTTATTTTTAGGTTAGGTTAGGTTAGGTTTGGTCAGGTTAGGTTAGGTTAGGTTAGGTTAGGTTAGGTTAGGTTAGTTTAGGTTAGTTTAGGTTAGGTTTGGTTAGGTTTGGTTAGGTTAGGTTTAGTTATGTTAGGTTAGGTTAGGTTTGGTTAGGTAAGGTTAGGTTTGGTTAGGTTAGGTTAGGTTAGGTTAGGTTAGGTTTGGTTAGGTTTGGTTTGGCTAGGTTTGGTTTGGTTTGGTTAGGTTAGGTTTGGTTTGGTTAGGTTAGGTTTGGTTATTTTAGGTTTGGTTAGGTTAGGTTAGGTTTGGTTTGGTTAGGTTAGGTTAGGTTTGGTTAGGTTAGGTTAGGTTAGTAATATTTTATAAATCATTTAACAATGTTACGCCTTTTCCAAAATATTGAAATTTAGCTTCATTGACTTCTCAAATAATATGCCTTTTCCAAAACATTACTGTTATGTTAGGTTAGGTTTGGTTTGGTTTGGTTAGGTTAGGTTAGGTTAGTAATATTTTATAATTCATTTAACAATGTTACGCCTTTTCCAAAATATTGATGTTTAGCTTCATTGACTTCTCAAATAATATGCCTTTTCCAAAACATTACTTCTATGTTAGGTTAGGTTTGGTTAAATTAGGTTAGTAATAGTTTATAAATCATTTAACAATGTTACGCCTTTTCCAAAATATTGAAATTTGGCTTCATTGACTTCTCCAAAAATATGCCTTTTCCAAAACATTACTGTTATATTAGGTTACGTTTGGTTTAGTATTTTCTGCAATAACAAGAAGTTTAATAGGAAAATCAATACAAAAATAGGATTGAAAGGAAAATTCATGATTGGAAAACCGCCCAAATTGCGGTATTCGGTCTAATGGGATTCGGTCGAACGAGACATTCGATCCAATGGGATTCGACCCAATGGTAGACAATCTTATATACAGATAAGGTTGGTGCTACGTCATATGGTCTAAAACTCCGATAGATTAGATAATGGAAAATAGACTAATTAAATCCTAGATAGGAATCTTAATCATAGAGTAATGATTACATCTATAACAATGACTTTATAAGGATTCCCTCTCCCTGAAAGGGGTATTGCCAGTTGCCACGGTATCTGTCTGTATGGAACTCAAGGAAGAAGACAATTCTTTGGGTCCTTGCCCGTTTCGCCTTCTTTCAAAACCAAAAATTAAGAATTTAATATTATATGATTGAAATCATAATGATTTTTAACCAACTCAAACAAGTGAAACGGGGTTTAGCATTTAAAGTTCTTTTATCACTTTTATTGAAACAAATTTACGATAAAAGTTTCGTCAATTTAGTTTGTACGTCGATGTGTGGCAAATGTAATGGTACTTCATGCACAAACAGTAAGTTTCGCTGCTGAAGAAGAAGATTGTGATTTGTTGTATATTGACGAAACTTTTATCGTAAATTTGTTTCAATAAAAGCACAAGGTATATAATCTAATAAATAATCTGTAAGATTATTCTACTTGTGATAAAAGTGATAAAAGAACTTTACCTGCTAAACCCCGTTTCACTTGTTTGAGTTGGTTAAAAATCATTATGATTTCAATCATAAAGTATCACAAGTAGAATAATCTTACACCAAGTTCCTATGTAAGATTTCTTGCCGTAGCCTCTGTGTCTGAAAATTCTGACGTTAAGCTTTTTAAAGTTTCCAACGGAGCTTGCGTGAATGGAGAGATAAAATTTCTAAAATCTCGGCCACGACCGAGAACGAGCTTTTGAAGCAGCGCTCCACAGCGGTGGAGAGTGAAGTAAAACAGGCGGGGCTAATTTTTTTATCTGAGTAAGTTCAAGCATGGAGGATTCATCCACGGTGTTTACGTTTTTTATGGCAACGGCGTATCGTGTGGAGTGCTAACGTTTTTAAAGAGGGTGATTAAGTCGACATAATGGATAAAATAGAAGCCGACAGAATTATTTTTTCTGTCACGGATATACTGAGTTTGTTTTGAGAGCCCTAAATCCGTTTCGTTATTTGTAACTTGCTCCGCCGTAACGTAAACTCCGATCGTCTAATAAGATCTCCGTCTCTCTATTGGCCGAGAAGCTCACCGCAAGCGGACCCAACCTCCAATCCAAAAATTGAAGTTTCGTACCTTTTATAAGGGGGGTGGAATTTTTTTAGTGAGAGCCAGCTTTCCGCGGCTAATGTTAGTTGGCGCCGAGGAAAAATGTTAGGAGAGAAAAACTTTGGGTGTTCAACCACCATTTACTCTACAGTAGATACATTCGGCCTAGCCTTGGGATATCAAGTTTTAGGAACACTCGAGATGAGACGATCGTTAGAGAGAACCTGACACACAATACCCTCATTCCTAAGCTGGAAAGCTAGGTCCTTGGTGTTAGATTATTTAGTCTAGAGATGGGCCGATACCGATACCATATCGGTACCGATATTTGGCTTTAACCGATATATCGGTATCGTTTAAAAATGAACCGATATTTCTACCCGATATTTTTTGAAGAAAATAAATACTTAAGACCTAAACTCTGAGACAGCACAGTTTTTCATCTATTTTTGGATAACGTAACTAGTGTCTAAAATGGGTTTTTCGTATGATAAGCCAGTTTTATAGTCTCAAGTACCGAAATTGGATCGAGAATCATCTTATAGAGATGGGCCGATACCGATACCATATCGGTATCGGTTTGATATCGGTTTAATCGAAGGATCGGGTAAAATATCGGTATCGGTACGTATCGGTTTCCCAAGTATCGGATCATATCGGTATCGGTTTAAACTGGTATCGGCCCATCTCTATTATTTACCTTGTGATAGTATTAAATTCTTAATTTTTGGTTTTGAAAGAAGGCGAAACAGGCAAGGACCCAAAGAATTGCCTTCTTCCTTGAGTTCCATACAGACAGATACCGTGGCAACTGGCAACACCCCTTTCAGGGAGAAGAAATCCTTATTTAATTTTTCAGCTAATTTTCGCTAAAGTAATTATAATGTACAATAATACTATTTTAAAGCTTACAACCAGATCTAAACGATGATAATAAGAAAAAAGTATAATTCAAATTTTTAATTTGGAAAACTCAGTTAAACTGTAAATGTTAGGGTTAAGTTTTAAGTTTTTTTTATTTTGACTTAATTAATTTGATTGTGATTAAAGATAGGTGTTTGGCGTACTATAATTAAATGTAGTATGGCTCTTTCTCTAACGAATAAGCCGTATTTCAGCATTCTGAGAAACGTTTGTGAATAGATATGTCAAGAGAGCCTGACAAGACAAATTTGATTTAAGGGGGGGATGAAACGGGGGAAGCACCACTCGGATTACTGGGGACTTTTGGTATTTTGATGAGGTCATCATATACTAGCATTGTGCAAAAATTCAGCTTTCACCTAATTTATTCAAGGTTAATGTCTAGATTCCCTGGACTATCCAAGTTCTTGTCGCTTTCCGCTCCAAGTTCGCAAGGTGCTTCAAGAAAGACCTAAGAAAAGTTATTTGAAAATTCCTACCTCTAGATGGCGCTACCACTGCGAGTATCGCCGTATTCCTCCAAGTTCTTGTCGCTTTCCCCTCCAAGTTCTTGTCGCTTTCCACTCCAAGTTCGGAAGGTGCTTCAAGAAAGACCTAGGAAAAGTTATTTCAAAATTCCTACCTCTAGATGGCGCTACCACTGCGAGTATTGCGTATTCCTCCAAGTTCTTGTCGCAAGACTGAAACCAGTTATTTAATCCATACCGCCAGAAGGCGACACTGCAGGGAGTATCGCCTTTTCTCGTTCAAAGTCTTCAAACTGGGGTGGCGTAGCGGTTAGCGCTTTCGCCTCGCAGCAAGAGGATCCCGGGTTCGATCCCGGACTGTGGCACCGGGTGAAAATCTGGGAACAAATCCTACTGCGTAGAGTTTGCAAGTTCTCTCCCCGCTTGTTAAAAGGAGTTTTCCTCCGCGTTCTAACCCGGTTTCTCCTTTTCCTTCAAAACTTGCCGAGGTTAACGGTAATAGTTAGTATAGGGCGCTGTAGGTTAGCTGTGGCATAGGGGCTAGCCACCACCTGTCTATAAATAGACCCACCTGTAAATAAGCCAAGGGCTTAGTGTGGAAATCCCTTCATAGACAAAAGCTTAGCTTATTATTATTATAACTTTTTGACATTTTACTGCCAATCCTGGTCAAGAAAAGGCAAAAATGTTAACCCTACTAGTACTAGATGCTACTAATAAAACAATGATTCAAAGTTATATCTAAAGTTTAATGAATGAGTTTGACTCAGAATACCAAGTCAAATAATACCCCATTCTAAAACCCTTGGTAGAGGCCATCTGCAGAAGGGAATTCCGTACGTATACGTGTTACGCAGCAAGAGGGGAGCACGCGCCTATTGCCAACTCCCAAATAGTCATACTGCCATAAAGCGAAGTTGAAATACGCCCCAAACCGTTTATTGTCATTCCCCATGACTAAGTCATTACGATGCCGATAGTACTGGTAGCGTAGGCGCATCATTAAAATGATCACAATCGGTTCCAAACACAGCATTTGGAACTGAAAACTGTTCGAAATACAATTTTCCACATGGCCGCAACAAACATTTTCTACAGCCAGCGGCATATTGCGACATTTCCCACAAACACACCACCTGTCTTCAGTTGGTTTATCCGATTTAGTTGGGGCCTTCATTCGGACAGACTTTCTCTCCGACCTCCGTTTCTTGCGGCCATCTCGAGCAGCAAGGCCTTCAATTGGCTTGGGCGCACAAGCTGCTTGGCAGGTTATCAATTCACCAGAGTCTTTGGTACTTTCATACAAATCTTCAGATTCTTCTGGATAAAGGACTATAAAAAAAGTCAAAGTAGAAACATAAAAATTGGGCTGTAGTTGATAGTCTTATAGAAATAATAAAAATTGCATTACTCTTATTTAAAATGGAAGTGGATTCTACTACTCACAGAATATTTTTGTTCCTAGAGTAGGCCATTTTTGACAAGCTCATCTGCCCCCTTGAAACAGTTCTCTGAAACAAACCCCTCTCCATAAAGCTCGTGTTTTCTCACATGTGTCGCCAATGGCGCTAAACTTTCATTTACACAGCCAGTAGCATTTCCTTTCCCATTTTTATCCCCCTTTACGCGAAATTATGGCCTCATTAAATTCAAAGAATGGGCTTCATTATGAGTAAAAGTGAAACAAAATCATGTTAAATATATTTAGTACCTTCAGGTTTTCATCACTTTGGGCCACTGTTTGTGCCATACCCTCTTCGTTTTGGGGCATATCTTGAAAAGCCTTTGCCATCCTTAAGTCCCCGGGTGCTTTAAACATTTTCTCAGGTCGCCCACGTTTAACGATACTGGCCTTTTGACTATCTAAGACTTTTTTTCTAGTTACAACGATGTAATTAACAAGGACCCAAAACTCCACTACCCTTATCTAATACAAAAAATTCATACTTACAACTGTAATTTTAAATTTTTGCCTAGGAGGCTCATCATTTTCATCAACCTTAAAACAAAAGATATTATCATATTAATACGTTTTTACTTGCACATTTGCTATGCATAATAACCCAGTTTAAACTAACTTCGTCAATGCCACCATCTTCCGAAGAAGTTTCTGTTTTGGATGGACAGTATTGGGATTCATCTTCATCCTCCAAATCAATGTCAGTCATCTCACTGATCTCAGGCTCAGTACAGCGGGATGACCGAGGTTCCTTACATTTCGACTTATTTAAACAACTTAGCTGTTTTCCCCCAACGACACCGCAGCCACAGAGTTCGGAACAGTTCTTACTACCCTTTTTGCATGGGCATTTTTTGGATAGACATAACGACTTACAATTACACACATTAGTGGCATCCCACGAATTATCTTCATTTAAATTCATTATAGAAGATAAAAAGTAAAGTAGTAAAATTTAAGGAAAACCTATCTACCAACCACTTTACAACTCAAGCTCTTTGCTGAAAGTGAATGCTGAAAATTTAGAAATCTTCCACTATTCCACTAGCAAAATAAAAAAAAAGCCCTTTCACCCCGCCCCCCAATTTGTGAAGAGTTCATGACAAAGCGGTACAAAAGATGGCCACCCAATGTCAAACTAAGCCCGTGACGTTTTACCTAGGCACTGACTTCACAACTGAGAACTGAGATAGCTCTATAAAGTCCCCTATTTCGGGGAAGGGGGGGGGGTGGAAACACCTGTAGCTGTTTCAAAGCTGGCTATATACTGTACCCTTCTCTTGATAGGTGGAATGACAAGGGAGATTAGACATAGTGGGATATGTTGAAGAACTTATGGGACCATTTATTTTCATTTGAATCTACTTTCATGCAAAAGTACCAATTCTTCTTTGCTTGGCGCATTTATCATGCATCTGTTTTTGTGTATACGAAGGGGATGATCTTGGCCCAGCTCAGTTTTTTTTAAACTTCCCTGTAATATAAAATTTAATTACTAAACCTGACCTGTAAACCTTTTGCAGTTCCTTGAAAAGTTGAAATGGGTACCCCCATCATAAAAATTTCATTTATTCTCCCCACTACTAACTGGATTCAAACATACCTCAAAGTTTGATCTTTCATCAAAAATTAATTTCAGTAATTCGTGTGATATTTGCGAAGTGTTTCGAACATACTTCTTTCTGAAATGAAATGACTCGTTAATCGCTTTACAATTACCTTTGCCATGTGTAATTGGCGAGTTGTTCTGGGTAGACTTTATTATGAAAGGCGGCGATTAAATAATGTTATAATCACTGCAGTAACCATAGTAGTGAGTAGCCCCTCGACGAGACTGAATTCTATCTCCATTTCTTCGGTGACCACATTCCAATGCACCTAAACATTTCTTTTATCTCCTTTTAAAATAATGAACGAATGAACTTGTATTCAAGGTAGAAATGTCAGAACCGGCCGATATTATGGGTGTGTTTGGTAAGCTCTAGCCACCCAGAATTTCACTTTAAAGCAGAGTTGATACTAATAGGCCAGGACAGATAGGCCAAAAAAGGGCTTGACCTAGAACATCTGAACATAAAGATGAAAATTGTCACATGTGTTGTTTTTGACCCAACAAAAAATATACTAAAAGTCCCCTGCTGTAGAGCGCGAGCTTTCGTCGCCATCTTGGAAAATGGCCGCCGTGAATTACAGCTACAATGTATTCCACGTATTTCTTCAAAAATTATGAAAATTGGTACACATTATGATTGGAACCACATGAACATCACGGCAAAAGTTTACAGCTCTGTGTTCAATAGTTTGGTCGCCATTTTGGAAAATGGCCGCCGTGAATGCTAGGTACAGTATATTTCACCATTTTGTTGAAAATTATGAAAATTGATAGGTATTATAATTAGAGCTGTGTGAATCTCATAGTAAAATATTGAAGCAATTAGTCAGATAGTTTGGCCGCCATGTTGGAAAATGTCCGCCATCAATGCCATTTAGACACAGAATATGGTTCAAAAATTATGAAAATTGGTAATAATTATGTTGAAGACCGTCTTAACATCATACTTGCATATTGAAGACGTGCTACTGATAGTTTGGGCGCCATCTTCGAAAATGGCTGCTCGAAGTGCCAAATATATTACCGATATATAAATTTTTTCGACATTTTTTATTGAGTAGATGATTTTCTTGAACGTATAAAACGCCATAAAAATAACTATTTTCGAGTCTAAATTATCTACCCATCTTCAAAAATGGTCCCTGAAATATTACTATCCTAAAATCAGGAAGAAAGAAAAGGAAAGCCATATTACTCAGATTTTGGTTAGGGAAAACCGTTTTATATGGGGTATATACATTCTAATGTCGTTAAGGATTAGATTTAAGACACTTTTTTAACATTTCGTTCATATTTCTCGTTCTCCTGAAGATTTTTTACTACGGCTAATACCTTGACAATGACCACACATTGCCCAGAAAGCTAATCCAGATCGTCTAAATTCACAGTTCTTTATACAAGATGTTCTGCAGACTGCAGGTACAAATAATGAGTGTTATAAGTCCATCTGATGCCGGAAGGAGAATGGTGTGAATGGGTCTTCGACTTTCGCGATCGTGAACCAATCCCCACTGTTCGGGATTAAATCCTTTCCTAGCTATTGTTAGACTTGAAGATACGCTCGGAAAAAATGTATTTTTGCGGCGTCGGTTGTTGGATTAAGCTTAGCGAGATCAAATGAGAACTTGACAGTATATGTGACAACGGTTCCATATACGTGTAATATCTACATAGTTGAAGCGTGACGTGTCAATTATCACCCTAAAAAAGCAAAATGAAATCTCTCTTCGGCAGCAGCTATGGCTTCCCTAGATGCAATATGGTCATTAAAAAAGCGCAACAAATTTGTAAGATGTTGATTATCTGTCATTACTTTAAACTACGCCTTATCATAACCACACCCAGTTACAGCACGTAAATGAAAGAAATGTTCTCTTAACCTTTTTAACTCAAAGGACTTATCGTGGCGGAGGGGCCCGAGTTCGGTGTGACGGTTCGGGAGTTCCTTGGGTTCACTCTTGGTTCAGACCGTTCCTTGACCCATTCCGTCAAGGTTTTGATGGGCCACTTCGCCCCCGCTCAGGTGTTGCCATGGCTCGCCTCCGCTATTGACAACCCTCTAGGTGTCGCGGATACACTATTTGTTTGGGCCGTATGGCACTGTTGTGCTTGGAGAGAACTCCCCCGAACCATCGGGTCTTCTGCTGCCTTAATCCCTCCCTGTCACCGACCACCCTTTGACTGGGCTCGCCGCTGACGGTGTCCAGCTTCTGTCACCTGCTCAAGTGGCGTTTGTCGGTCCCACTGGCCGATCCCGTGTGCCATAACGGCGGTTTCGCAGGTTCAATTTGGAATATGGTGGCTGATAAGGCCCCCAGCTAAGTGTAGCGCCTAATCAAGGGTTCTGACATGCAATTATTATGAAAAATCTTCAGGATGACGATGAATATGAATGAAATGTTAGAGATTTGTCTAAAATCGAATCTTAAACAACACTAAAATGTATAAACCCCATATTAAATCATATTCTCTAATCAACATGTTGAGAATAACAGCTTTGAATAACTTATCTTTGTTTCAGAATTTAGGGCAATGATTTTCGTGTGGCCATTTTTAAAGATGGCGTCGATAATTTCAACTTTGATATATATATTTTTTGTTGTTTATTACGTTAATGAAAATCATCTATTCAAAATAGGAATTTCAAAAAGATTTGCATATTTGAAATATATTTAGCATTTCCAGCAGTCATTTTCGAAGATGGCGCCCAAACTAACAGTAGCACGTCTTCAATATTCAAGTATGATGTTTAGACGGTCTTCATCATAATTATTACCAATTTTTATAATTTTTGAACCATATACAGTATCTAAATGACATTGATGGCGGCCCTTTTCCAACATGGCGGCCAAACTATCTGATTAATGGCTTCAATATTTTACTATGAGGTTCACACAGCTCTGATTATAATACCTATCAATTTTCATAATTTTCAAACGACATGGTGAAATATACTGTAAGTAGCTTTCACGGCGGCCATTTTCCAATATGGCGACCAAACTATTGAACACAGAGCTGTAAAAGTTTGCCATGTTGTTCATGTGGTTCCAATCATTATGTGTACCAATTTTCATAATTTGTGAAGAAGAACGTGGAATACATCGTAGCTTTAATTCCCGTCGGCCATTTTCCAAGATGGCGGAGAAAGCTCGCGCTCTACAGTAGGGGACTTTTAGTATATTTTTTTTGGTTCAAAAACAACACATGTACCAATTTTCATCTTTATGTTCAAATGTTCTAGGTCAAACCCTAAAAGTCCTGGGCTATAAGAAAAGGGTAGGAAAACCTCAATTACCCTCCCGAAATTAACACCATCCGCCAAGACTGAGAAATGGTATACATTCATGGATCTGGAGGGAATTCTTAGAACCCAAACAAAAATAAAATCACATTTCTGGTTTACAGACCCCTTTACCAACTAACTATGGAAAATTTCGGAAAATAAATACTGAGTAACCAACCCACAAGGGCGAGGCGGCCATTGGGGTATTCTCCCTCGCGCCAAGAAGAGACGCCAGAATACGAATTGCTAAAAGTGCGCCTCTTTTTAGCGTAGAAAGAAACTAAAAATAACAATTTTTTGGAAAAGGTGGCAATAAACAAGCTAATTTGCCATAATTTGGAAAGGTACCAATCATTAGGGGGGTAAGAGCGGAAATTTATTCAGTTGATAAAACTTGATAATAACAAAAACAGGCGCACATTTAGCCGCTCATGCCAGAATGAGCCCGAGTTCACTGCTCGCAGGAGTCTAGCCAACTCGCACTGAATCTAGCGGGGTTTCTTGGCGCCAAGGAGGATACCGCAATGGTACCGTATTTAATTTCCGAAATGGTCTATACGGTAGGTAGCAAGGCGGATTTATAAGAGAGGAGATTCAGAGTCAGACAAAATGCACGTAGTCCGCAGTTCATAAAATTACACTGTGGCGTTCTCCAGTTACCATGATTACCACTACCCCCTCACGGCAAGAGAGCGTACGTTCTCGCCCATGCGTTCAAGCCCCCTTTTACTAGCCTCATCAGCTTGTTTATAATTTTGAATATTCCTCGTTTGCAAGAACGATCACGTGACGTGCGCCTTTACCAACAGCTTACGCGCCGATGCATGTTTCTTATTTCCACATTTCCAAAACGAGTCTTCTCTCTTATACATCCTCCTTGCTTTTAGCGAGCCGGCACAAAAATTTTCCAACACCATCACACCCTTACCCCACTCAAAGTAACAAAGCAAGTACCAGTCCATAACCTCTACCCCTTAATGCCAATAAGGATGAATACATACATCTCCTTTGCTAATTACCACCTGGTATTATCTATCATTCGATGTTGCTAACAAAGACCAAAATTATTTTGCAATGTGCTAAGGTCGTACAATACCCAACAATGGTCTAAGGTTGTGCAGTGCATGACGCAAAAGTTTTTTCTCCTTTCCTAAATCGTAGAAAATGTCTTTAGCCTACCTATTCTCTCCCAAACCTGTCTCGATTTATAGATACAATACTTTGAAGCGCCACACCCTTTACCTCTTGAAGCTGGCAGTTTAACAGCTCTATAATTAGACACGGTTATACGAGAAAGAATCACAACATTGTATAGAAAACCCTGGTTGCTAAAGGCTAGTCTATATACATGTACAGGTCACAAACTGGTTCTGATGTTGTAAGACTGAAGTCAGGCCCGATATAGAGTAATGGCAGTACTACCTATGCAAACGGCATACCTTCTATCTCTTAGCTCAGTGTCATGCTCCTACTGGGCGCGTACAGTATCCTCTCTTACAAAAGCGCGCCCAGAGGGAGGGATACACGGTTTTCACCCCTCTCTACCACCATTAGTCTATACACTGTATCCTCAAAAAGTTTTTATAAATACGAAGTTTGAAAAAATATTCTAACTATTGCGACTGTTCACTTAAAATATCGCGAGTGTCCACTGTTACTTCTGGGGAACCTCAGGGCTCTATTTTGGGACCACTACTTTTCAACTTATACGCTCATGATCTTCCGATGAGCATATCTGCACAAAGCACTCTCTGGCAATATGAAGATGATTCCTTTTTATCTCGTGCTATTAGGACACTGCAGGATTCCGTAACTCTTCAGAGTGACATTGACGCAATCTTTGAATGGGGTTTGCTTAATTTGCTTAATTTAAATATTAAAAAGTGTTCTTTCATAATTTTTACGAGGCGTCGCAATGTGCTAAATTATGATTATAAGATTAATGATTTTTCTTTGCCTCGTGTTTTCAAGTGTAAATTGCTTGGTATAATATTCTCAACTGACCTTAAGTGGTCTAACCATGTTATTTATATAACCGCTAAGGCCCGTCGCATAGCTGGTTTGATTCGTAGAACGTTTGGACGTTCGAAAGCGTCGCTTATATCTTTTAATGCTCTGGTTATTCCATTGCTATAATATGGTGTAGAGGTCTGGTCACCTTATTTAAAGAAAGATATAGATTCTATCGAGAGGGTTTTGCGTTATTTTACATCCTTTTACCTTGGTCAACCTTATATAAATTTTCCCATGAATCGCAATCGTGTAAGATTGGATTATATTATAGTACTCGTTTGAAACAATTGAATTTTTTGCCAATGTATTTGTTAAGTCAAAAAGCTGGTTTAATTTTTTTGTTTAGAATCATTAACGGATGCTATTATTTTCCCCTTTTAGACTATATTAGTATTAACGAGTGGCATGAATGCTTAACTTTTTATATTTCTAAATGTAGATGTGATGCTTTTTTACACTCTTTTTTTAATCGTGTTATTAGACAATGGAATGCGCTTCCTTTTAACATTAGATGTTCTATGACAATTTATACTTTTAAAAATGACCTTGATTGTTATCTCAAACAAAAGCGATATCATGTTTAAAAATTGTTCTTTTTGTTTTAATTTAATTTATTCTAATTTAATTTTTGTATGTCTGTCTTGGCAACCAGTGCGATAATGGGACTTGTCCTTAATCTGGTTGCCTTCAGTGGAATTTATTTTTTTACTGAAAAATAAACATTATTATTATTATTATTATTATTAGCAGACGACGCGTTGAGTCTCAGTTCGTCGCTTAGCTCGCGCTCCGGTTTATGCTCTCGTTTTTCAATTTTGACACCGTTCTGTCTCCGGTTTTTTGAACCCTTCGACTTCTAACGTCCTCCGTTACCGGTAATTAAACTTAATTTTAAGTTTTTTACACTATTTTTCGTGTTTCCGCTGCCTTGCGATCCTATCCAACGGTAGCGGTTTGCCATACGAGTCGGTTAAGCTCGTAGGTTCCATCGAATTCATGACGGCCTTTATTCCTATAACTGTGTTTGAGACCCTGCTAAGTCAGACCTAGTTTGTGCTGATCTTGATTGTTATTTCTCGGTTATTGCAATGGCACATTCCAAGGACCAATGTTGTAGTTGCGATGCCCCTTTTTTTGGTAAGCAGCAAGTGATTTGGTGCGCTGGCGGCTGTAGGAAGCGTGTACATAAGAATTGTACGGTTTCTGATTCTTTTACATGCCATGACTGCAAACGGGCTGCCAGAAATAGTAGGCCTTCTCGTAGTCCTACTCCCAGGAAGAGTGTTGGAGGCGCGACTTCAAATATGCAGAAAACAGGAAAAAATGACTCTGTGCCTATGACCGCTGTCCACGAGGCTTTGCAGGAACTTTTAACCACTGATAGCCTTACTCGCGATCCTAATTCAATTTTGGATCACATTTTGAGAAAAGTTGATTCAACTGAAACTCTTGTGGCTACCTTACAATCCCAAATCACCTCTCTCACCACACTCACTACTTCTCTCGCACAACGCGTTGACATCTTAGAGAAGGAAAAGCTAGAACTAACTGAGGAATTACACAATCGCCGCAGAGCCGATTTTATCACTACTGATGTCACGACTGCAAATCGACCAGATTCCCATAGTTCCCCGCTTTTCTCTCACACAGTTGCAAATCACACTTCTGCACTTACTCACGCTAACCAGTTCTTACCACGACTTGGCCCCGCAAACGCGTCGGCTACTCCTACCATTCAGCACAGGGTTGCAAAACCGGCTAAAATAGGGTCCGCCGTCAACTCTAAGTTGAAAGTCGTAACTCGGAAGTCGGGTCCCAGGGGTACTATACGCAAGGCGATTTTCGTGAGTCGATTGGAACCTACCCTACTCTCCAAGGACTTGCAAGAAATACTTACTGATGACGTTGGCATTATTTCACCAATCTGCATTCGCCTTAAAACTAAGAACCCCACCGCTGACCATTCTTCTTTCTATGTGTCTTGTGACAATGACAGTGATTTTGATGCGTTAGCTGATCCATCTAATTGGCCAGTTAACTGTATCATAACTGAATTTAATGGTGTCCCCCGTGACATTCACAAGCATAGTAGTGAACTTGGTGTTCCACCCGTCATTCCCTCACAATGAAAGAACTACTACTAGCCTACCAGAATGTTCGTGGTTTACGGACTAAAGCTATTGAATTTTTTAGAAACACTGCTACATTAGACTATAATATTATCTGTTTAACTGAAACTTGGTTTAATGACTCTCATTTTACACTTGATTATTTTCCCGATTCATACAATGGTTTTCGTGCTGATCGCTTAGATCCCCAATTTGATAATGTCCGCGGTGGTGGCTCCTTAATTGCCGTGCGGAAGTCCATCCACTGCTGTAGGCGTCGCGACCTTGAGGGTACTTCGGAGAGTGTTTTTATTGAAATTCGCTGTTCGTCCTCTCAATCTTTAGTCCTGGGCACTACTTACTTTCGCCCTACCCTCACGGACGTGGATTATGGGCTATATTCTGATAGCTTAATACGGGGTTTGGATGGCGCTGCTGCTGACATTATTCTCCTGGGTGATTTTAATCTTCCTGGGGTCGACTGGAAGAACTACAGTACACGAGGCTGTAGTGCTCCCACTCGTTCCAAGGCTACCCCTATATTTGAACTCTGTTTTAATTTTAATCTCAAGCAGATTATTGCTCCCCATAATACTGGTAATCTATTGGATTTATGTCTAACAAATCTTAACAATTTGTGTATTAATGGCCTAGAGGATCCTCTAGTTTCCATCGATGCATATCATCCCCCATTTTTGCTTACCTTACCGGACGAAACTTGCGCACCACCTCCACCACCTGACTCTACTTACGTTTACCGAAAAGGAGATTATGACCTCCTTTACTCCACACTTAGGGATGTTGATTGGGCTATACTCCTCGAATCGCGTGATGTTAATCATTGCGTGGCTATTCTTACGGATCACGTTAGGGCTGCGATGGACTTGGCTATTCCGCGTAAGGGTCGTCGTGGTTCTCCCGGATTTCCCTTATGGTATTCTCAGGCCCTTCGCGCTGCTATTAAACAAAAAAAGTATTTCTTTCGGAAAAAGAAGCGTACACGAGCTTTAGCCGATCTCATTGAATTTAAACACCTTCGAGCGGTTGTTAAACGGTTAATTGTACGCGATAAGACTACTCATGTTGCCAGTGTTTGCCAAGATGCTTCTACGCACCCCAAAAAGTTTTGGAACTTGGTCAAGGGTAACCTTCGAACTGATTCCAGAGCTATAACTTTAAAACTTGATAACGTTATGGTTTCTGATCCTGAGCGTCTGGCTGGCAGCTTTGCTGATCATTTTTCTCGTGTTTCTGTTGACAATACCAACCCTGCTGAAGGCTTTCTTTTTGACTCTCCTATGAGTGTCACTACACCCTATCTCTCTCAGGTTATTTCGCCCTCAGACATCCATAAGGCTATTGTTCGGCTTCCTAACAAGTTCTCGACAGGAGTTGATAGCATCCCAGCCTTTATTTTAAAGGGCTGCGAGGCCATTCTTTTACCATTGTTAGAACATATTTATAACTTATCCATTACTACTTGCACCTTCCCTACCCTATGGAAAAAAGCCGTTGTCTCTCCGGTATTTAAATCGGGAGTCTCATGTGATCCGAGGAATTATAGACCCATTTCGCTACTTTGTGTATTCGCTAAAGTTTTCGATATGGTCATGCACAAGCATTTACAAACTTGGTTCAACTTATTCCCTAATGATTGTCAACACGGTTTCTCCCCTGGTAAATCAGTTGACACCAACCATGCTGTTTTTATGAACTATGTAGCGCCAATTGTGGAGAGTCGTGGGCAAGTAGACATCATCTACTTGGACTTAGCAAAAGCGTTTGACCGTGTCTCTCATAATCTTTTGAGAGACAAGCTTTGCGCAATGGGAGTTGATGGCGTATTGCTTAAATGGATTTCTGATTATTTGAAGGAGCGTATTTATGTCCTCAAATGCAATGGTTCGCTCACCACGGTGGAGTACAATCTTTGTTGTGGAGTTCCGCAAGGTTCTTCTTTAGGGCCATTGCTTTTCAATATCTATATTTACGACCTTCAGTTCGAAATAAAACATTCTCAATTACTGCAATTTGCAGACGATAACAAATTATTCAGGAGTATTAATTCTGACCTTGATCACTTGCTTTTGCAAGAGGACATAAACACAGTCTCCACTTGGTGTCTTAATAATAATATTCCGATTAACCCCACAAAATCGATACATGTAAGCTATACTAGGCGTGTTAGTCGAAAGTTGATGACCTCATACATTATTGATTCAAAACCCATACACACAAAAAATGAGACCAAAGATTTGGGTACAATATTTGACACTCAATTGCATTTTTCCAGTCATGTTACTAGGACTGTTAGCCTTTGCTGTCGTTCCTTGGCGATTTCCCTTAAAATTAGTAGACAGTTAAAATCGCTTCGTCATTTTCGCATATTGTATCTAAGTTGGGTTCGATCTAGATTGTTGTTTGGTTGGGTTGCATGGGGTGGCTGCAGCCAATACCTCTTGAACAAAATAGAAGGAGTACAGCGAAAATTTATAGAATTTAGCCATACACACTTTTTACCCAAGGCTCAATATAATTATGAACTGTTGTTAACTATCCTTGATCTCCTTAAAATTAACGACTGTATAAAACTAAATCATATAACTTTTATTCACAAATTAGTTCACAATTTCATCCCACTTTCTACTCTAGTAAATGGTCTTAATTTTTCGGTCCCCATACATTTTCGTAAACAGTGCACTTTTTACAATCATAAATTGTCAATTGATCCTGTAATTAGAATGCAATCAACTTGCAATTCGTTTGCTAATATTTTTGATCTCTTTTCAGATAGTTTAATTAATGTACAAAAACTTACCCGACAGTATATTATAGATGATTACTAGTTGTTTAAGCTACGAACACAAAAAAAATTACTAAATTTTGTACTTAACAGTGCTACTTTAATCAGTTTTTCCTTACATCTATGTCATTACGTGACTCTACTATATTTTGTATTAATTATTAATTCGTATAATTCTATTTAATTTGGTATATTCTATTTAATTTTGTATAATTTTTATTCATTTGTACTCTTTGTTATTAACTATGTATGTGTATATTCTCGTTAACTCACATGAGTTATTTTTATGCACATTAAACTTCCATTCCATTCCATTCCATTATTATTATTATTATTATTAAAATAACGCGAGTGTCCATTTAAAATATCGGGAGTGTCCATTTTTAATATCGCTAGTGTCCATTTAAAATATCGCTAGTGTTCATTTAAAATATCGCGAGTGTCCATTTAAAACATCGCGAGTGTCCATTTTTAATATCGCGAGCGTCCATTTAAAATATCGCGAGTGTCCATTTAAAATATCGGGAGTGTCCATTTTTAATATCGCTAGTGTCCATTTAAAATATCGCGAGTGTCCATTTAAAACATCGCGAGCGTCCATTTTTAATATCGCGAGCGTCCATTTAAAATATCGCGAGTGTCCATTTAAAATATCGCGAGCGTCCATTTAAAATATCGCGAGTGTCCATTTTTAATATCGCGAGTGTCCAATTAAAATATCGCGAGCGTCCATCAGTGGCGTAACGACGTTTGTTTGACCCGCCCGCAGCTCGACAATTAGGGCCCCTTCTTCCAAAAGGTATGAAAGTATCACGAACGTAACTAATTTTCCCTCTCATAATCTAAAGCAAGGCGTCTTGTTGCCGCTCTAGAATAAGAGTTCTCGCACATACATGGCTCATTCCCCTAAACTGCATTGCAGGGCCTCAACTATTTTGGACCATTTTTAATACAAAAAATAGGATTCTCTTCGAAAAATTAAAGCATTATATTGGACCCGGTCCGCGACAATTTGGTTTTCGCCGTTATGGGCTCGCCGATCTGGTCTCGGCGTTTTGGTCCCGCCGATTTGGTCTTGGGGCTAATGGGTCTTGGGACAAATTGGTCTCAGGACAATTGGGTCTTGAGACAAATGTGTCTCGGGACACTTTTGTCTCGAGAAAAATTGCTCTTGGGACAAATTGATCCCAGAACAATTGAGTCTCGGGACACTTTTGTCTCGAGCAAAATTGGTCCCGGAAGAATTTGGTCTCGAGCAAAATTGGTCCCGGAAGAATTTGGTCTCGAGACAAATTGGTCCCGGAACAATTGAGTCTCAGGACAAAGTGGTTTCTGGACACGAAAGTCTCGTTTTAAAAAATTATTACCCCTTCAGCATTTTTAAACCTTACCTAAGCAAACAAATCAAACCAAACCTAACCTAACCCAACCCATTCAAACCAAACGAAATATAACCGAACCTAAACTAACCCAACCTTGTTGAGGTAAGAAGATTATAATGAAGATTATATAATGAGTATGAAAATCCCGCCTCTTAGCATGAACAATTCATTAGCAATAATAGAAATATTTTGGAAAAGGTGGCAGCTCAATAATAGGGGAATATTTTGGGAAAGGTGGCAGCTAATTAATATGAGAATATTTTGGAAATTGTGGCAACGAATTATTGGGACCATTGTTTTTGAAAGGTGGCAACGAATTATTGAGACCATTGTTTTGGAAAAGGTGGCAACGAATTAATGGGACCATTGTTTTGTAAAAGGTGGCATCGAATTATTGTCACAATTGTTTTGGAAAAGGTGGCATCGAATTATTGGGACCATTGTTTTGGAAAAGGTGGCAACGATTTATTGGGACCATGGTTTTGGAAAAGGTGGCAACGATTTATTGGGACCATGGTTTTGGAAAAGGTGGCAACGAATTAATGGGACCATTGTTTTGTAAAAGGTGGCATCGAATTATTGTCACAATTGTTTTGGAAAAGGTGGCATCGAATTATTGGGACCATTGTTTTGGAAAAGGTGGCAACGATTTATTGGGACCATGGTTTTGGAAAAGGTGGCAACGATTTATTGGGACCATGGTTTTGGAAAAGGTGGCAACGATTTATTGGGACCATTGTTTTGGAAAAGGTGGCAACAAATTATTGAGACCATCCCGAGACCAAAAAATCATGGACCAAAAAATCACGAGACAAAATGGTCCTAAGTACAAATCGGTTAGACCAATTAGTCCAGCGACCAAACCAGTGAGTCCAATTCAGCTTGACCATATTTTCCTGTTCCGTTTTGGACCAGGTTAATCAAATTATTGGACTATTCATGACTCATAAATGATATGATTTAGAGTGTAGATAATTTTTTTATTGAGAAGGTAAGATTCTTCTATACCTCGCACCTAGATCTAAACAAATGCTGAAGCCCGTACAAAACATTTAAGCTGTAATTCAGCTGCATACACGCTTTTTATCGCTACCATGCTGTAATAGGTATACATTAAGGCTAAATTTTCTGCAGCTCGAAAAACGCGAAAATTTCACTGCAATTCCTGAACTGCAAATTGTCTGCCGTTTCTACATTTTCTGTTAGTTAACTGTTAATTGTCTTTACTGGCAGAAATATGCAGCGCGATTCTGCAAACACGATGCAAAAGTAGAAATACCAGCTGCTAGTTTAAAACTGTAATTTGACCACATTTATAGACAGGTTACAGGTCTGCAAAACTGATGTAAAAGTAGAAATCCAATTGCCAATTTAAACCTGTAATTTGACCATATTTATAGACATGTTACAGGTCAGCAAAAGTGACGGAAAAGTAGAAATCCATCTGCCAATTTAAATTTACAATTTGACCATATTTATATAATTATATTGTGTTATTTTGGAGTGCAGCTGAGAATGCATAGTAATTGTTATCATTTCACTAAAAACTTTAAAAAATCATATAAATTCAATTATGTGAGATTGATTATACGAAATTCCTAAGTGAGCGAAGCGAGCTCCGCGATTTTTTGATCTGACCAAATGAGATATCACTAATTCTGTATTTTAAACGTCATACAGCTGGGATTATAAATAATTACTTTGATATATCAAAAATATAGGACTTTATTGGACGATTTGTGTAATAGGTAAATATATAAAGTAGGAGGAGCTAATTGAAAACTATAACAAATCGTCACGAGTGACGTTTCTAGTCTGAAACAAGCTGGTCCAGCAACCAGAACATTTTGCACACCCAATCAATTTATAGGACATTGGTCCAGTGAGGCAGTGACCCCTATAAGTGTCTCAAAGTTATCTTACTTCTGTCCCTGCTTAAAATAAAACGACGAAATAAATCACAGCAAGACAAGGTTGAAAAGGGGCGGAAATAAGTCAAATACTTTGAGCCTCCTGGAAATTCGCGAGAGCGGAAATAAGCAGAACACTTGAAATGTATCCAGAGACACTATTCTCTAAAAATTTCAATGATTAAATATCCAAATCCAAATGTAAACATTAGGGTTGGTTCCATAAGGAAAGAGAGCTTAAACCCTTATTCTCTAACCCAAATCCAAATCGACATTTGAATCTCCCGCCAAACATTTCACCATCTCAAATTATTCTCTTATTTCTTTAATCCAAATCGACATTTGAATCTCCCGCGAAACACTTACCCAAATGTACGTCACTTCCTCTTTCATTGCATAATTTTATTTCAGCATAAATTACACTAAGGCAGTAAATTAATTACCTACGATAAATTAATTTATTACTTTAAAATTAGAATTTTATTCATTATAAAACTAAGCTTTTCCTGAAGGTTTTGAAAAGAGATGGGCCGATACCAGTTTAAACCGATACCGATATGATCCGATACTTGGGAAACCGATACGTACCGATACCGATATTTTACCCGATCCTTCGATTAAACCGATATCAAACCGATACCGATATGGTATCGGTATCGGCCCATCTCTATAAGATGATTCTCGATCCAATTTCGGTACTTGAGACTATAAAACTGGCTTATCATACGAAAAACCCATTTTAGACACTAGTTACGTTATCCAAAAATAGATGAAAAACTGTGCTGTCTCAGAGTTTAGGTCTTAAGTATTTATTTTCTTCAAAAAATATCGGGTAGAAATATCGGTTCATTTTTAACCGATACCGATATATCGGTTAAAGCCAAATATCGGTACCGATACCGATACCGATATGGTATCGGTATCGGCCCATCTCTAGTTTTGAACCGTTTAATTGAAATTATTTAAACTATTAGTGATGATCAATTGGCCAATATCGTAAATTAACCGATGTCAATACCAATTTATTTAAAATCAATGAAACGAAAATATCAATATCAAACAATTACCCACTAGATTTTGAGGATACAGTGTATAGACTAATGGTGGTAGAGAGGGGTGAAAACCGTGTATCCCTCCCTCTGGGCGCGCTTTTGTAAGAGAGGATACTGTACGCGCCCAGTAGGAGCATGACACTGAGCTAAGAGATAGAAGGTATGCCGTTTGCATAGGTAGTACTGCCATTACTCTATATCGGGCCTGACTTCAGTCTTACAACATCAGAACCAGTTTGTGACCTGTACATGTATATAGACTAGCCTTTAGCAACCAGGGTTTTCTATACAATGTTGTGATTCTTTCTCGTATAACCGTGTCTAATTATAGAGCTGTTAAACTGCCAGCTTCAAGAGGTAAAGGGTGTGGCGCTTCAAAGTATTGTATCTATAAATCGAGACAGGTTTGGGAGAGAATAGGTAGGCTAAAGACATTTTCTACGATTTAGGAAAGGAGAAAAAACTTTTGCGTCATGCACTGCACAACCTTAGACCATTGTTGGGTATTGTACGACCTTAGCACATTGCAAAATAATTTTGGTCTTTGTTAGCAACATCGAATGATAGATAATACCAGGTGGTAATTAGCAAAGGAGATGTATGTATTCATCCTTATTGGCATTAAGGGGTAGAGGTTATGGACTGGTACTTGCTTTGTTACTTTGAGTGGGGTAAGGGTGTGATGGTGTTGGAAAATTTTTGTGCCGGCTCGCTAAAAGCAAGGAGGATGTATAAGAGAGAAGACTCGTTTTGGAAATGTGGAAATAAGAAACATGCATCGGCGCGTAAGCTGTTGGTAAAGGCGCACGTCACGTGATCGTTCTTGCAAACGAGGAATATTCAAAATTATAAACAAGCTGATGAGGCTAGTAAAAGGGGGCTTGAACGCATGGGCGAGAACGTACGCTCTCTTGCCGTGAGGGGGTAGTGGTAATCATGGTAACTGGAGAACGCCACAGTGTAATTTTATGAACTGCGGACTACGTGCATTTTGTCTGACTCTGAATCTCCTCTCTTATAAATCCGCCTTGCTACCTACCGTATAGACCATTTCGGAAATTAAATACGGTACCATTGCGGTATCCTCCTTGGCGCCAAGAAACCCCGCTAGATTCAGTGCGAGTTGGCTAGACTCCTGCGAGCAGTGAACTCGGGCTCATTCTGGCATGAGCGGCTAAATGTGCGCCTGTTTTTGTTATTATCAAGTTTTATCAACTGAATAAATTTCCGCTCTTACCCCCCTAATGATTGGTACCTTTCCAAATTATGGCAAATTAGCTTGTTTATTGCCACCTTTTCCAAAAAATTGTTATTTTTAGTTTCTTTCTACGCTAAAAAGAGGCGCACTTTTAGCAATTCGTATTCTGGCGTCTCTTCTTGGCGCGAGGGAGAATACCCCAATGGCCGCCTCGCCCTTGTGGGTTGGTTACTCAGTATTTATTTTCCGAAATTTTCCATAGTTAGTTGGTAAAGGGGTCTGTAAACCAGAAATGTGATTTTATTTTTGTTTGGGTTCTAAGAATTCCCTCCAGATCCATGAATGTATACCATTTCTCAGTCTTGGCGGATGGTGTTAATTTCGGGAGGGTAATTGAGGTTTTCCTACCCTTTTCTTATAGCCCAGGACTTTTAGGGTTTGACCTAGAACATTTGAACATAAAGATGAAAATTGGTACATGTGTTGTTTTTGAACCAAAAAAAATATACTAAAAGTCCCCTACTGTAGAGCGCGAGCTTTCTCCGCCATCTTGGAAAATGGCCGACGGGAATTAAAGCTACGATGTATTCCACGTTCTTCTTCACAAATTATGAAAATTGGTACACATAATGATTGGAACCACATGAACAACATGGCAAACTTTTACAGCTCTGTGTTCAATAGTTTGGTCGCCATATTGGAAAATGGCCGCCGTGAAAGCTACTTACAGTATATTTCACCATGTCGTTTGAAAATTATGAAAATTGATAGGTATTATAATCAGAGCTGTGTGAACCTCATAGTAAAATATTGAAGCCATTAATCAGATAGTTTGGCCGCCATGTTGGAAAAGGGCCGCCATCAATGTCATTTAGATACTGTATATGGTTCAAAAATTATAAAAATTGGTAATAATTATGATGAAGACCGTCTAAACATCATACTTGAATATTGAAGACGTGCTACTGTTAGTTTGGGCGCCATCTTCGAAAATGACTGCTGGAAATGCTAAATATATTTCAAATATGCAAATCTTTTTGAAATTCCTATTTTGAATAGATGATTTTCATTAACGTAATAAACAACAAAAAATATATATATCAAAGTTGAAATTATCGACGCCATCTTTAAAAATGGCCACACGAAAATCATTGCCCTAAATTCTGAAACAAAGATAAGTTATTCAAAGCTGTTATTCTCAACATGTTGATTAGAGAATATGATTTAATATGGGGTTTATACATTTTAGTGTTGTTTAAGATTCGATTTTAGACAAATCTCTAACATTTCATTCATATTCATCGTCATCCTGAAGATTTTTCATAATAATTGCATGTCAGAACCCTTGATTAGGCGCTACACTTAGCTGGGGGCCTTATCAGCCACCATATTCCAAATTGAACCTGCGAAACCGCCGTTATGGCACACGGGATCGGCCAGTGGGACCGACAAACGCCACCGGAGCAGGTGACAGAAGCTGGACACCGTCAGCGGCGAGCCCAGTCAAAGGGTGGTCGGTGACAGGGAGGGATTAAGGCAGCAGAAGACCCGATGGTTCGGGGGAGTTCTCTCCAAGCACAACAGTGCCATACGGCCCAAACAAATAGTGTATCCGCGACACCTAGAGGGTTGTCAATAGCGGAGGCGAGCCATGGCAACACCTGAGCGGGGGCGAAGTGGCCCATCAAAACCTTGACGGAATGGGTCAAGGAACGGTCTGAACCAAGAGTGAACCCAAGGAACTCCCGAACCGTCACACCGAACTCGGGCCCCTCCGCCACGATAAGTCCTTTGAGTTAAAAAGGTTAAGAGAACATTTCTTTCATTTACGTGCTGTAACTGGGTGTGGTTATGATAAGGCGTAGTTTAAAGTAATGACAGATAATCAACATCTTACAAATTTGTTGCGCTTTTTTAATGACCATATTGCATCTAGGGAAGCCATAGCTGCTGCCGAAGAGAGATTTCATTTCGCTTTTTTAGGGTGATAATTGACACGTCACGCTTCAACTATGTAGATATTACACGTATATGGAACCGTTGTCACATATACTGTCAAGTTCTCATTTGATCTCGCTAAGCTTAATCCAACAACCGACGCCGCAAAAATACATTTTTTCCGAGCGTATCTTCAAGTCTAACAATAGCTAGGAAAGGATTTAATCCCGAACAGTGGGGATTGGTTCACGATCGCGAAAGTCGAAGACCCATTCACACCATTCTCCTTCCGGCATCAGATGGACTTATAACACTCATTATTTGTACCTGCAGTCTGCAGAACATCTTGTATAAAGAACTGTGAATTTAGACGATCTGGATTAGCTTTCTGGGCAATGTGTGGTCATTGTCAAGGTATTAGCCGTAGTAAAAAATCTTCAGGAGAACGAGAAATATGAACGAAATGTTAAAAAAGTGTCTTAAATCTAATCCTTAACGACATTAGAATGTATATACCCCATATAAAACGGTTTTCCCTAACCAAAATCTGAGTAATATGGCTTTCCTTTTCTTTCTTCCTGATTTTAGGATAGTAATATTTCAGGGACCATTTTTGAAGATGGGTAGATAATTTAGACTCGAAAATAGTTATTTTTATGGCGTTTTATACGTTCAAGAAAATCATCTACTCAATAAAAAATGTCGAAAAAATTTATATATCGGTAATATATTTGGCACTTCGAGCAGCCATTTTCGAAGATGGCGCCCAAACTATCAGTAGCACGTCTTCAATATGCAAGTATGATGTTAAGACGGTCTTCAACATAATTATTACCAATTTTCATAATTTTTGAACCATATTCTGTGTCTAAATGGCATTGATGGCGGACATTTTCCAACATGGCGGCCAAACTATCTGACTAATTGCTTCAATATTTTACTATGAGATTCACACAGCTCTAATTATAATACCTATCAATTTTCATAATTTTCAACAAAATGGTGAAATATACTGTACCTAGCATTCACGGCGGCCATTTTCCAAAATGGCGACCAAACTATTGAACACAGAGCTGTAAACTTTTGCCATGATGTTCATGTGGTTCCATTCATAATGTGTACCAATTTTCATAATACATTGTAGCTGTAATTCACGGCGGCCATTTTCCAAGATGGCGACGAAAGCTCGCGCTCTACAGCAGGGGACTTTTAGTATATTTTTTGTTGGGTCAAAAACAACACATGTGAAAATTTTCATCTTTATGTTCAAATGTTCTAGGTCAAGCCCTTTTTTGGCCTATCTGTCCTGGCCTATTAGGGCTAAAGCAGTCCGTTTCCTCTTATGGCCTCTCAAATTCATACCACCAGAAAAGAGGTTGATCATAATTGTGAAATTAGTATTGTGTCTATAACGGAATTGTTTTTGATTACTTACCATAAGTAAATAATATACATACGTTAGACAATAGCGAATGTCATAGAAGGTTAGGTAATGTTAATCACTTTCTATTATTGGTTTTTTCCAATCTCAAGTAGCTCAAACGTCAGTTACGTTTTCTTCAGATTAATTGGTAACTTCCATATTGTAATTACAAGATATCGTAAAACCATACTTATATAAACTTTATCTGTTACAAAAAGTGCTATCAACATTTAAGCAAACCTGCACGGCTTTGGAAAACACAATCGAAGATGCCTTGCCTCTCGCCTGAGCTACACACATTAACTTCTGATTAGTTTAAAATATTAACACAGAAACGGATTGAGGTTAGCGAACCTATAAAGACGTTTACGGTTTGCTACTACATGTTAACGTTATTAGGTCATTAACCCATGCTAAACAATCGAAACCACTTTTATGAAAAATCCACAAAAATTGTTTCACAATTCTGACAACTGTCCTTGTTACGCGCCCATAACTAAGAAAGGTCATGGTACTTTTTTACGCATTTTTACCCAAAGAACACTCCTGTTAGTTTGTGTCAGATTTGCCAGAAACAGTGACAGTATAGTATTAGTATAATAGGAGCAAGCACACTTAAGAAGTCAACCGTTGAACAGAAAACCGACCAATACCGACAGTTCACCGGAACTAGGTATTATATCTGGTATCTTTGCACTATCCGTACTCGAGTTTGTGTGTTAGTAAGCCTTCCAGGCTGAAACTTATAGCATACATATCCTATTCTTAGTATAGTAAAAATCACGTATTATATTTGGAAATTAAATACTGCGGCTTACCAAGAAATCACTAACTTCTCGAATGTAAAGCCCACATATCAAATGTCGTCTACCACGTTTTACAACAAGAGATAAGACAACAAAGTGTATCAAATAAACTAAATCTAAAAACGCGTAGGTTCCACCTAAGATATAATAAATAAAAAACATACCTCAAGTGAGGGCAACACTCTCCGGAGTCCGGTTAGCAATTACACTTGTGGTAGTTCGGCAAACTCTGATTTAAATTCGCGAATCCGATTACACGCTAATCCGAAACCCGAAAATATTCTCAGATTGCCAGAAAATCATCCTCCCCCCCCCCAAAAATGTGAACCTTGCCCTATGACAAAAAACACCGGACTTATTAGGTGTATGCGTGGTAGGCCAAGTTGGCCAACCACGATCATACGCTTTAGCGGGAAGCCCAATCGTCATGTTTTTAATAGACCCTTCCATTAAATACCAACGCACAGGGGAATGGCGGCTATATTAAGAGAGTTCCCTCGCGCCAAGAGTTAACGCCAGGTGGAGCTGGCGTTCGCGAAACGCAGGAGGCTAGTAAACTCGCGCTGCCGCTTGTGGTCCTTCTTGGCCCTAGGGAACTAGCCTAATATGGCGGTCAATCCCCTGTGCTGTTTGGTTTTCCTGGGGAATTAAAGGAATGGTCTATCGGTTCGACTTTCGAACGAGGATTTGTACGCAAACGACTAGGCTGAGCTGCACTTAAACGCATTAGTTAGTTCATTTACTACCAACAGCTAGAAAAATGAGTTTTCGTTTCAATATATATATTTGTCAATGTCAACCTAACTGTTGAGTAAAACCGATCATAACTATATAAAATCGTTCACAAATGTGTGTGATGTATGCTACATTTAGCGACTAACTGATAATCGTGACCACGATTCAATTAGTTGTGCTGGTAGAAACAGAATCACCAAGTAGAGTTCCCAGTCTATAAAGTAAAATCAGACTTTCAAGTTTGAACCCCACCGTACTATTCTATTCAGTCCGCATCACGAGGTCGAATGTAAACCCCTGGAAGTTTAGCTAACCCGTATAGAATTCGAAACTATTCCGAATTGCATCGAGAACTAAAAGTATGACGATTAGTTTTTTAAACGAACGTGCCTAACTCGTCTGATTTATCTTCAAAAAAACCAATTACTCCCCCCCCTAACAACGCTACACTAGATCCTTAAAGCCAACATCGCCTCAACGAATTAGCGACAACGTACGCATAAGTGGGCGTTTCTAATAATCGAGCGTAATAGGGAAGGTTCTAACATCTTCAATTGCATTCTTTGAAATTAAAGGAATATAACCAAGGGGTGCAGTTGAAGCCCAGCAGATTCGCAAATTTGCCCACCTTTGGTACAGAGTGGTGTCCATGTGGGATGGACAAAAGACCGGATGATAGGGCTGTTGGACAGAAAATGGAGTAATAGGCATTGTAAGTGGAATACAATTTTCCAAATTTCCGGTCCGGAATTTGGGAAAACGTTTGCTCCGATTTGAAAACTGCGAACGCGGTTCCCTGGGGTGTTAGTCAATAACAACAGACTGACAGACACACACACAGACACACATACACGTCGAAATTAGAAACTCTCCGTGACATACGTCACTCGGAGAGGTAAAAACTCTCAAAATGATAGTTGCTTGAGATATGCATATATGCAAACAATAGGAACGATAGTGTAATCAATAGGAACTGAACTGAACCGGGCGAATAGTAGGTGTAATGTAGAGGGTTAGGGAAAATGCTCAGGCAGTTGCCTTTTGGAGAGTCACGGAGGCTCTAGTATAGTTCGGCTGCTTTAACCGGCCTAAAAGTTGTACACGTTCGACAGTTAATTTATTAAAAGTGTTTTAGTTTGTTTACGACGGCTATTTTATTTGATCGGAAAGTTTTAAGTAAGAGGAAAGTTAACAATAGGGTCAGAGTGCGAATGAGTTAGTTTAGTCGAACTAACTGAAATATTCAGTATTCATATTGCTTCACAAGAAGGGCCCCGTCTACCCCAGTAGCACTGCCGACGCAGGGCCTACATGGTCGGCTTTGTGTGTTACCGACGAGTTGGTAAAAAGTCACTAATAAGTCGGGAGAGTAATGGTTTGAAAGTCGAAATGTCCGCCTGGAGGGACGATGGACCGCCGGTTTTCCCACTGTTTTGAGGCTACTATAAAACGACTGTTGGCCGACTATATGTCGGCGTCATTATGCCTACCTAAAGCCGCGCTCAATCCGACCAATTCGCGGCTTTTTAGTATAGGAACGGTAAATCGTCGGTAAAGGGCTGGTAGAGTGAGGGTTTGAGAATCAAAATGTCCGCCCGGTGGGACGACGGCCCACTGGTTTACCGACTGTTACGACACGAATGAAATACGACCCTCATCCAACACGTTTGAGAGTCGACTTAACCGCCTGTCAGCAAGAGGTCCGACGGTTTTGCGACGATCAAGCCTTAACTCGAGGCTTCATTCGCTTATAGTAAAGGATACTGATACCAAGTATTGAAATTTCTTTAATACATTTTCAATGAAAATCACTTTAGAATTTGTACTTTGGTTATTTCAAGTAACATACAGGTTGAGCATCAATTATAACAATTTCAAATATTAAACAATGTATTCGATATTACACGTCTAGTCGAATGGATATATTAGCTGCCTAGCTAATTGGGTTTAACAAAAAGTAAATTTTTTCAGGGCGAGTATAATATTTAAATCAATTAAAGCATTTATTAATATTCATTGTTAATATCTTCGATGTGGCCAGTTACTATCTCTTAAATACAAAAAACTTAATGAAAAATATTATTATACGCTTCCAGATTTTTTTAAGGAAAAAGAAAAACATGCAATTCTAAAGGGTATTATTTCACACATTTTTCTCTTAAAATGTTTGAAACCGCATAAAAATTCTGTAACTAAAACAAATTGAGATCTATTTTGGAATTCAGCATTATTTTCACAACCAAAAATCTCTAAAATACTTAATATATAAGGTTTTTGAACTCCAAGCGCCCCAAAACACTTGCTTCTTTTATATTCAAACGAAGAAACTGAAGGTATACATAAACGTTTAAGTTTTGGTTTCACTTTATAGGGGTGTGGTTCCCAGCAGATGAGAAGCTAGGTAAAAAAGCTAAGGCTTATTCATAAAACTGGCTCTAAGAGGTAGATAAATTGATAATTCAATAACAAAATTCAAACCTTACGTGACAAACGAAGACGTTTCTAGTTTATATAGTGAGACAAAGAACCTTAGCGATGAAATTATAAGTTAGCAAGCCTAGAACTAATAATTTTCAACCACAAAAATCTCGTTTAAACATTCTAACGACCCAGCCGCGTCAGAGATACTGGAAAGGCTGACTTGCTTTCGCACTAGCAGCGCCCTCTTCGATGATGACGTGCATGGCGTTACCTTTGTTACGCCAATAGAACAGAGGCGTGTCACCTGACCCGAGAAATTACAGGAGGGAAAATTCAAACTAGAAAATCAGATGTGTTTTCTTGCTTTGCAGTTTTTTGTAACGTTATGTTTCTAGTGTTTCCAAAAATATAGTATTATCAACTTCTGCTTGTGGGTCGAAATATAGTTTAAGTTAAATATATAACAAAAAACATTTGGTGGCATATGCGGAATAGTAAAAGTCAAAAAACCGTCCCACGGAAAAAGAAGGCCTATACAACAACTTCGTTTTTCATTTTACTCTTTTAAAACGTGACCATACCGACTAGCAGGAAGGAGTTGGTAATCAATTGGCTAAAATGGGTTACATGTTTAGGACGGTAGGCAACCTACTTCAAACCACCACAGTTCCAACTGTCGGATAAATGTCGGTTACTAAACGGCCTAAGAATAACTTTTCTTTTAATTTTACTCTTCTTAAACGTCACAATAACGACTAGCGCGAGAGAGTCGGTAATCAATTGGCAAAAAATAAGTTGGAATTTTCTAGACGGTAGGCAAGCCTACTTTAAACCATCTCTGTTCCAACTGTCAGATAGATGTCGGCATTGCCAACTAAAAGAAGTAGTCGGCTTCATGAGTCCGAAAAGTGTCGGAATAAGCATGGTACAGCTGACTGGACCGTAAACCGACTATTCGACCTTTAACCGACTGTTATGCGGAAGGCTTGTGCTACTGGGGTAGTAAACAGGACATAATCAGAAGTTCGATTCTCGTCGGAGCTCGTAGTTACGTTATTTTAACTAGTTTTTGTAGGTATTCAAGATTGAAAATCTCTCAAATTAATAGTTTCTTGAGATATGCATATATGCAAACAATAGGGTTAAAGTACGAATGAGTTAGTTTAGTTGAACTTTCTGAAATATTCATTATTCATCCTGCTTTACAATTAGGGCCCCGTGGCTTAGTGGTTAAAGCGCCTGTCTAGTAAACAGGAGATCATGAGTTCGATTCTCGTCGGAGCCTCGTAGTTATGTTATTTAAACTAGTTTTTGTAGTTATCTTCCTTGATATTGGTTTGGTATTGTTTACCTCTCCGAGTGACGTATGTCACGGAGAGGTTCTAAATTCGACGTGTCTGTCTGTCTGTCTGTCTGTCTGTCTGTCTGTCTGTCTGTCTGTCTGTCCGTTGTTATACCCACGTGACCGCGTTCGCAGTTTGCAGATCGTAGCAAACGTGTATTCAATTTCCAGACCGCATTTACAGTCCCGGAAATTGTATTCCACTTACAGGCTATAACTCCATTGTCTGTCTAACAACTGTTCATTTGTCCACCCCACATGGACACCAGTCTGAACTTTCTAGCTTCTAAACACCACCATCTTCTAGTCTTTCGCCCATTCCACATGGACACCAGTCTGTACACCTGGCTTCTAACACCACTATCTTCTGGTCTTTGTTTTTGTCCATCCCACATGGACACCAGTCTGTACACCTGGTTTCTAACACAACCATCTTCTGGTCTTTGTTTTTGTCCATCCCACATGGACACCAGTCTGTACACCTGGCTTCTAACACCACCAACATCCTTAAGGTTAAGACATACGCGGCGATCGGCTAGGGTTACGAGAAACGTCTAGCCTTCCAATGGAGGGGTCTTCCTCCAAGGTTCACGCAATTGCGATGTTCTTATCTACAGCCGCGATTCGAATCCCTTATATACTACCTATTTGAGTAAGTCGAAGCAACCGGCGTATGCTTCATTTTTAAGCCTGTAAAATAGGTAATATATTCATTAATAGAGAGGTAAGTAGGTAACGTCTCAAATCTCTGTACTATTTAAGAAGTAATCTCATTCGCCTGCCACGGCAAAACTTGGGTCAAAGACCCCTTCTACACCGCAGTGTTTAAACTTTAATAATCTGATTTGATCTAAGCACAGCGGTTTCGACCAAATAGGATTCTTATCCAAAAAACTTCCGTATGCGGATACTACCGGTTCGGGCAAGTGGTAATTCAGATTTATATTAGCTCCATAGAAGCCATCTGAAATTCATTCGCATTACAACAAGACAGTTACGATTAAACAGACGTTAAGCGCGATTATAAAAGATGGCCCAAGGATACTAACGGATAAGTTTTTAATTAACGCCGCCACAACGTTCACGAACTCGCAATTTCTTGAATATTTCTTATTTCCGATAGTAAAAGGTTTGGTGAACTTGGGGTGCAGCACACTAATGGCCTTTAGGCGCCTATTACTAAAAAATATCGATTAAGTTTTTAAATTGAAAGAAATGACGCCATTTACAGCGCAAAGGCGAAAAGAGGAAAGATTGAGTACGAACAAAGAAACTAATAGCCCCATCGTATACATACGATGTGGGAAAAAATCTTACGCATTTCCTGGTTGATGAGTTGCAAGGTTTTTTTATTGCAGCTTTCAGGACCTCGTGCCAAGTAATGTCCATCAGAGGGTTTGTCTAGTCTTGGCTATAGAAAATGAAAAGCCTAACTTTTCCTCCTAATGGTAGTCTTCCGAGTTAGTCGGTGATTGCTTCACCTAAATCTCTAGCAGTAAAATATGAACTAGAAGGCACTGGACTTTTCATGTTTTTAACCAAGAGGTCTTTAACATTTGTCAAAGACAAATTTTCCATGATGGAGTAGTTACGGTTCCTATTTGCAAATGAGAAGAAACAGCTTTTATGAGAAAATATTAAGCCATGGGCAAGGAGATGCATCGGAACCTTTTACTTGAAAATAGCCACCTTAAACAAGCTTTGCCTCTTTGCCGCAACGAGGCAATTCAAAGTACTTAACTTACGAGTACAATTAAATGCAATGCTTAAACATACTATCATTATCCCCATCGTTTTAAAATACACCGAAGCAAAATATCACCCGGATACAATTCTCTCCTCTTGAATGACCTACGAAATTTTTATACTGACCTGGCGCTACTCCTTCACGACTACTAGTACGAGTAGGAGTACAACTTGGCAAGTCAAAGCGTAATAGCCTCACCGTAGATGTATATCGTACGTTGTAGCTAAACATTTTACAGATTATACTGGTTATTTTAAAACTAAAACTCACCACATTCATTTTAATGAAATCTGTTGGAGTATACGAGCTCAAATATACAAGTTCAGAAAAATTGGACCCCAAACATACAAGTTCTGAAAAATTGGACCCCAAACATACAAGTTCAGAAGTATTCGACCCCAAAATATCAAATGCACAAGTATCCGACCCCAATGACACAAATTAATAAACCCAAATTCAAATGGAGAAGTATCCCACTCCATAGGTATCCAGTATGTATGTTTAAGTGGTAGAGTAGGTTCGAATCCCGGGTGTTTTGTAAAAATTTAAATTAAAATCAAATGTGCTTCAGATATACTTGGATTTTAGGATTCATAGAGTTTTTATCAAAAATCTAAAGGATAAGGATAGCGAAAACTCTGCATTTACTACAACGGCTCGGGTCAATCTTAAGGTATGATGTGGGTAAAAATCGTATCTTTCTCTGTAGCCATTCTAGCGTCGCCGATATATAGTAACAATAATCCATACAGCTAAAAGGAATCATTATGTAGGGACGTCACGAATTATCTCGCCTCGCGGTAAACCTTACAGTACACATGCTCTGTCCACAAAACACATAGAAAATATGGGGACATTGATTAAAATTAGCTTTATGGGTCCTCATAGCAAAAAATTCAACCACTTAGCAGATATCTATGTAGTTATGGCAACGTTGTCAATGTGTAGTATCAAGAATCCATACGGCTAATTGGAGTCATTCGAGAAGGATTTTCTTCTCGTATTTAGGCGGGCTTCGAGGGAGGGACTAGGCTAATTTTGCGTATCTCCGCCCGCTTTGAACCTTATAAGCCGGGCTCACAAAACCCGCATGGAAATTAACGTGCAAGATACGGGATCACAATGATTCCTATTAGCTCTATGGATTCCTAATAGTAAAAAAATCAAGCACTTACTGTTACTGGTACAAGGTGCGTAAGAAGATGAATATTATTCCAATCGATTAGGAACGAACTTTCTTCACGAAACAGTTAAAGACACTTAGTTTCACAGACTAATTAGTTCAAATGGCTAAGGCACTGATCGCGTTCTTTTGTTTTGAAGTGATTATGAACGAACTATCGCGATTCGCGACGAAACGAGGTTGCTTACGCGTTAAAATCAGGGTTGTTTGATTTAAATCACTGATTTAAATCAAGCGAAAATCATTTGATAAAAATAAAGAATATATTTTTTTTAAAAAATGTTTTCTAAGATTCCAAGAAGAAGTTTAAGAAACTCGAGAAGAAACTTAACTAGAAAAGACCTATAATTAAAAACAATCATAGTGTTGTTATATTTCAATGTAAGTTCTTCCCAGAACTCCAGTTTGTCTTGCTGGATAGGCTAAGAAATGAAATAGCGGTCAAGCTAGTCTTTATATACAAGCATTTGAATAGTAATAATATCCAATAGCTGCTTAAATGTCATGATTATTTTGCTTTTGGTTAATTTTGACTCAAAAGTTTTCATGTTGGTAATTTACTATCTATTAGTTCAATAAAAATCAAAAAATCAAATAAATCAATTAAAATCAAAAAATCCGATTCAAATAAAAAAAATCGATTTTTTTTTGAAAAAATCCAAAAAATCAACCACCCTGTTTAAAATTAACCTTGTTATCTAAGGAAACTCTCTCAGAAGGTAAACAAACCTTCTGAAGGGGGAAGCGGTCGTATCAGCATACGGAAGCTTTTTGGATAAAAATCCAATATGGTCGAAAGTAGTGGATAAATGCCGGTCCCAGTGCAGGTACAGTGGAAGGCAGGGAGGATTGAGGATTCAGGATATGAGGATTGAGGATATGAGGATTGAGTATATGAGGATTGAGGATTGAGGATATGAGGATTGAGGATTGCAAGATGGCGGGTGAGAAAACGTATGCCTTCTTTGATTGACTCGCCCCTCTCTCAGACCTGCAAGTGGTCGTTTTTTGATTGACTCACCCCTCTCATCCCCGCACCTGCAAGGGGTGTTTTTGATTGACAGGTCAATGAAGCGTGTTCGATTCTCGGATGTAGAAGTACATACAGTGGAGTATGAAGATAGGGTGAATTATGATTTAAGAAATAAACAGTATTTTAATATGTTAATTAGATTAAAATTTGAACCATTAATTTCCCCGGTATTAATCAAATGGTTAAGGGGCTATGAAACTCCAGATGACTTTGGGGGAAAATAAAGAATCCCCGTAAAAACCCCAGCTCTACCGATTATTCTAGATCATTCTAGAAAAATTAAAATTCGCCCCGTAAAACCCAGGTTAACGTTGTTTAAGGTCATGACGTAAAATGTACAGTCAAAGTTGTAGATTGTTCGAGAATAATCTTCCCGAAAAAACCCACGACGTAAACACCAATAATGTACAGTCAAAGCTAGGATGATGATCTTATTAAATAGTATAAATAGCCAGGACCCTGAGTTAAACCACCATCACAATCTCTCTAAAGTCCGACGAGGAAGGAAGGACCATCCAACAAGTACAATGTAAGTATAGTTTTTGTGTACTTATTATTTTTTAGAGTTAAAGTTTGAACCGTAAATATCAGTGTTAATGGGAGATTTTTTTACCCTCACCAAGGCTTAAGAAATCTGTGGTCGTTGACTTTGATTTCCTTGACGGTCGCGCTACAAGTGATGGACGGGAAAGAATCGCGAAGGAGGTGGCGGTTACTACCGTGGAGAAAACCCCGAGAATTGGATCATGGTCATTCATGGCGCCCTACCCCGAAAAAGAACTAACATACGACACTGTGCGTCAGAACAGGTGGCTTCTAAACAACCTGCATGGTCTGGAATGGGATGATGGAGTAACGCCCTACGAAAAACTCAGGGAGTGCCTCCGATCTGCAGTTCAAGGCTACGACCGCGTATTTTGTAAGGGAGAGGAAAAGTGTTTATTTTTGCTGAACATTATTAATCGGGAATTTATAGACTTGAATGGGGTGGGGTGCCCCAAAGCCAACGAAATAGACGATGATGGACCCATGATTACATGTATGCTTAATCATAAAACTGTCCGAAATAATAAGAAGTATTTATGCGCACTATCTAAATGTATATTATTTTCCAAATGGATTTATAACCACAAAGAAATTGTAAATAAAAATTTAGGAGACGAATAAAAATGAAATTCAAATTGTAACTTTTAATTAATTTACTTTTATTTATTCATAGTTTTTTTTTAAATTTGGTATGACACTGCGTAATTATCATGTACACTGCGATTGACCGCTATCCCAACATGCTCAATCACCGCCCTGTCGAGCTGGGTGGCGAGCATGTGGTCCTCACCCCCATTATTGCGGGCATCCCGCCTCCTCATCATAAGGTAATAGATGCAAATAATATATGCTTGTTAATTTTGGATATAAAACCTTATTTATGAAGTCATTATTTTTCGTTTTCATCAATATTTCAATGTTTTCTGGTTACATACACGACGAGAAAGCAAACAGGAAGATTACACACCAGTAATTGTCCTTGAATTTGGTGGTACACATCAGAATTTTTATGAAGCTCGAGTTCGCCAGTCGTTTCATCAAGATAAATATAAAAACCTCTAGACGCCGCTTTATTTTCAATGCTTTCCTTGTTTTTAAATATGGAATACGGGCATTTGATTTCCACAATATATATTTGGTCTTCAATTTTTATTAAGCGATCGGGGTTGGCTCCAAGAAATAAAATTTTGGATTAACAATCAAACCAACTGACGTATTTTCTTCCATATTAAT
Source organism: Phalangium opilio (assembly GCF_054372755.1). Taxonomy (NCBI): domain Eukaryota; kingdom Metazoa; phylum Arthropoda; class Arachnida; order Opiliones; family Phalangiidae; genus Phalangium; species Phalangium opilio. Next base: position 3,115,154 of record NW_028324154.1, read on the forward strand.
TTTCTCTCGAAATAAAGCAAATACAGCAGATTCATATTTCAGGCCGTGGTCTAAAGACTTAGCTGTCACGAAAGATCGTTTTTGGAGGAATGTTTTTACAGGATCTGTTGTTTCCTTCATTTTTGTGAAAGTTCCAAACATAGAAGCCGTAAGCCTGTGACTTCTTTGCTTGTGCCAGTAGTTTGATTTACTTTGCAAGCGAGTTTTGACCTCTACGTATTTATCACAAGCCAAGTTGACTTTTAAACTGTTTAAAACCGCGAGTTCCATTTTCAGTCAAGTTAACTACGCTTTTGTTTCTTTCTCTGTCAGCTGTTTTATCAATTTGTTCCCATAAACTGTCAACTAAACCAGAATTTTGGCAAATTTTAGGTATAACTGGAACACATCCATTTGATTTGATAATGCCGATTTAAGTTCATTTTTTCAAACAATATCACAAAGTTTGTAAATTTTTCTTTAGATATTGGTTTTGCGTCAACAGGCATTACATTGAAAGTCCTAATCAAGCTGCCCAAAACGGCTTTGTTCATTTTACTGGACTCGTGTTTCACAAATTCCAAATCACTAAATAGAATAGGCTCATCGCTTTGCGGTTTTTCACATGCCACATATGAGGCTTGCTTGTACAAGTACCCCGTAATGGTAACTTCTCATCTCCTGATCGTATACAATCCAACAACTGGTACAGTAAAGCAACGGAATGCTTGCAATCACCATTAACTCCAGCTGGGCATCAGCATGTTATTCATTTAACTCTATTAGGATCGCTAGCAATGACGAAACAGGCAAACATATTGTATGTAGTTGACCTCCGATCAGCATCACATGAAGCTCGGAAAAAACCAAGTCCCCTAAATCGGTGAAAATTTAATTTATAAATATTACCCCAAAATGTTTCTTTCGGCAATATTGGATTCTTGAAACTATGATTTGCTACCTCGAAGGTTTGACTCGATGCCCAAAATTTTCTCTTCTCTAAACAGCATAAAGCCTTGCTGTCTTTCACGTTAAGTGAGAGCATGGCTTTCAGCTACGTTGTCCGACAAATCTGAAAGTTCGACTTTATTTCCCCAACCTTCCTTTGGTGTAACCCGTCCCTGGAGACGAAGCAATTCTTTATGAAAGAAGTTAATTTCTCATCCTTCGATTTAGGTTTTGCTGTAACAAGCATTAAGAGACTCCCAACCATGTATTTTTAATGGAGACCAGTTAGTTTTCGTTTTTCATAGATTTTATACCTTCTTTTGACATGTTTGGGTATATTGCCATTATGTCGATGCACGCTGAGTATAACCAAGATTCTGGTAGCATGTTGAGCTTTTCTTCTTCTTTCAAATTTACACATTTTGGATGATACCACTCCATGCAAGTTTCACACTAAAATAAAAGCAGCTAAAACAGATACATTTTTAAAATCTACGAACGAAACCCAGAAGAGGAAATTGCAGCAGGCTAATAATACCTAAATTATATGAGACATTTTCATCGCAATTCCACAATCAGAAATTCGTGTACAGGAACCATCAACCTCAGCCCACAACCCACTTCCACAATTGGCATCGTCACCTTTTTGTAGTAGCCCTTCTAAATCATTGCAAGTTTCAAAACGAGGCAGACAAATCCGAAAAAGAATTCTAATGCTAGTTGCCAATTTGCAGGAGTGGCATCTTCAAGACCGCTTTCGGGTAGGTTATTGTTTACCGATGGTCAAGTTCTAGCGCTCCTTGGAGCCCGAGAAGTGCTGGATGGGGGAGGCTGCACCGAGCTTTGATTAACCTATATGTATATATAAGTGAAAGCCCTGACTGACTGGCAGATAATCAACGCCTAGCCAAAATCCGTGTTGTACGAACCAAGTTTAAATTTTGCACACACCGTAGCCTCTGAAATGATCTAGGCCCGTGCGTGTTGATTTTTATGTGGGTAAATCTCCAGTTTCATAGTGGAAATATTTTCACCTAATATGTGTACTAGATGGCGCTTTTATTACAGTTGCGAAGAGGGTCTTAATTAAATTGTTGATATTTTAGGGGCCAATTATAAAAAATTTATGAAGGAAAGGTTTCACCTTTGAATTAACGGAATTGTTTTAGGGGCTATTTACTTTTTATTGAATGTTTTGGTTAGATTATGTGGACAATAAAATTATGAGATTTTAATATTCTTGTTTTTTTAGTAAAACAAAACTTCTTGAAGTTGCAAATTCAGTTTTTTTATAACATAAGAAGAATTTTTTACTCCTTCGTAACCTTTCATATTTTTAACCTTAGCTTTTTTTCCATTACTTCTTTGGCATGTTTAATGAAGGCCTTCGGAAATTTTCTAAAACATTTTCTTACTATCCGCATCCTCGTCTTTACCGCTCTACGTCTATGCGTTGCCCTAATATTGTAGCAATCGATGGGGTCACGAGGCGGAACTTATTTGAATTTTACGATGCTAAAAGTGCCCTCAAGCGAGAAAACATGGCGAATTAAATGAGTTAAAAAAATATTCTCGCTTCGCGATAGGCACGGGCCTAGATCATCTCTGAAGCTCCGCATAGACAATGAGAAAGATATTCCTTATCCGCGGACATTTCGAGAATTAGCGGCCAGAAATGGAAAATATCTTCATTATTCAATTCCGTCCGTATGTTTCAAAGTCTATCATTTATATATGTTTTACTTTATGGTTTCATCCTATTAACAAAGTACTCCATCAGTGAACTGGTTCAACATTCCACCAGGAAAAGTAAAAAGAACTAGCCTCACGGGAGTCATTTATTTATTGGATGGCTATCGGTATATTCGATTCAAAAACATAAACTTAAAACACTGATAAAATGTTCTAATGCCTTCAGTAGTGTAGATCCTATTCGAATTCTACTGATTGCAATGATTTACTAGGGCTGGTACTGGTAAATGTGAACGATTCTAATTGTGAACACTTTTTCTTTAAAATTTTGTAACTAATTTTTGGGTAACTCAAATTCCTTTTAAAAGGGCTCAATTTGTAGATTAAATATCGAGGATTACGATAAAAATGGTTAGAATATTGTAGGAATATGTGGATGAAAGATACGGACCAATATACACAACAACTCGGACTAGTCAACTTAAGTTGATGCCAATTTCAGGTGTTTCTTTATACAATACCGTCGGGGAATAAGCTTTAGCGAGAGTTACAATAATCCCACGATAACAAACCTTTAACCATTAGATAGATCACGTTTTTCGCTATAAAATTGATATTAAAATCTCAGGTTTCGATTCGAAATTCGATTCAAAAATAGAGTTGGAAAAACCAAGTAAAAATTGCAAATGTGAACACGACGTTTCGAGGTTAATTAGAATAATTTTAAAGCTATTTTATTTAAATATAAAACATAACAGTGGTATAAAAAACTACTTTATGATAATATTAACTTTAAAATACATCATTGAGCCAAAAGAGACTCAAATTTCGCGCCTTTAGGTCTAATAAACTACTTCTTGGAGAGCGAAAGAGAGGCTGCGTTCAGTAACCGGCATCAAAAACATCGATGACTAAAAGATGACATCGATGTCTTACTGAACGGTTTTTCGCGTCTTTGGGCGTGACGTCATGATGCTCATCCGATGCCCATCAGAAAAATCGGCTGTGAGAGGAGGTTTTTTTGATGAGCATCGGATTCATGACGTAAATTTCGTCATTTTGCGCCGCGACAATTAAAATAATGTAGAATTGACAAATATTATCCTTATCGATAATAATACTAAAAAGCAATATATTATTTCGGTAAAAAATGGATTCTGACAGAATTTTGATTTAATTGATAAATTGAAGTACAATATCTTTGTAAATATTTCGGATTTATTATTTAAGCCTCTGTAGTAACGTTATCATAATATCGTCGCCATTTTGAAAAGCATCGATTACACAAAATTGTGCCGTTCAACAACTGCAACGTCATCATGACGTCAAAAGAACACCGATTTCATTTTAACAAACATCGATGTTTTTCCTGATGAGTGTTACTGAACGCAGCCAGAGATTCAGCTGTTATCCTAGGTACTGGAAAAATTGAGACTTACTGACTTCACTTCACAATCTCAACAAATTATGGAACACTTAGACTCAGGTACTGTTTTAAACAACATTAATTATAATTTTTCTTATTAATTTACCTCATCTAGGCCTAGCTACCCTAGGCCTTAGTAAAATATAAGGTTAAAAAAAGCTTAGGAATTAACTAGAGATGTCCGATACCAGGCTTAACCCGATACCGATCGATACCGGTACAAACATGAACCGATACCGATCGATACCGATTTTTACTCACTATCATCCAAAACCCGATACTTCAACCGATACCGATATGGTATCGGTTCATCCCTAGAGTATAGGCGCGTACTAAGAAAGATTTTCGCTTATTAGTTGTTAGATAAACTGAATTCAGGTACTTTTTATATAAATGAAAACTCGTCACGATTGAAATTCATAGAAACGAGATATTATCACCATCATTACGTTACTAAAAGACCTAAAAATGTCATGTAGCGCCATATAACGCTTTTTAACCGAGTATCGGTTTAGTATCGGTATCGAACCAACCGATCCGATACTATCGGGAAACCCCGAGTATCGGTGCCGATACTGATATGGTATCGGTACCGGTTCATCCGGTATACTCCTATTGGATAGAATCCCGTTGGATCGAATTTAGATTTCTACAATTGTAGCCAAATTTAAAACAAGTTATAGCCCAAAGAGCGATTTTCTACTGAATGGGAATATTTATATGGAAGAGCTTTCGACTGAATGGGATGGGTTTACACATATAAAGTCATAGCGTTTTCCTTGAGTTGCCGAGCTCCAGTAGG